>NW_023405289.1:0-45251 GCF_013141755.1 Anopheles stephensi
AAAGGTCGGCCACAAATTATGCTAAAACGACTGGAAAACAGAAACTCCACATAAAAAAAAAAAAAAAAAAACAAAACGAAAGTTTCATCAAAAAGCTGCATGACTGCTCATGGGGATTTGAATCCCGGCCATGCCATGTGAAGACCAGCGCCGCTGTAGCGTCGGTGATATTCGCGAGATGTTCCATCGAGTAGGAATGAAGAAGGACGACCAACGCAGCGCAGCAATGATATTCTGGGACGACCTTCGAGGCGAACCTGCTGTTTACGTGGTTACCGTTATGACGTTTGGTGCAGCATGCTCGCCCACTAGCGCACAGTTCGTGAAAAACCGAAATGCATCACGTTTCCGGCAGGATTTCCCGCGAGCGGTGGAATGCATCGAAGAGGAACATTATGTCGATGACATGTCAACGTGGAAACGGAAGAGGAAGCTGCTGAGCTAGCTAAAACGGTTCGCTATATTCACGCGAAAGGGGGCTTCGAGATACGGAATTGGGCGTCCAATTCACGCAAGGTGGTTGATTCAATGCAGGAAGGGCCTACAACAGCGAAATCGTCAGCTTGCGCAAACAGACCCCGCAAAAGCATCCGTGGAAAAGGGGGGTCGAGAAGAAAAGCAGCATCTATAAGCTCTCGCCTATTCTGAACGACCACGGGATCCTGAGAGTGGGGGGACGTTTGACGGAATGCGTAGGCATCAACAATTCCTCACGGAACCCGATCATCCTTCCTCGGCGAGACTACGGAACCGATCTCATTATTCGGGAGCAACACGAAAGGTACAAACACGGCAACCACAACACGGTTTTGAGCGAATTAAGAATGCGGTACCGTGCGAATTAAGGATACCGTACAAAGAACCGCATTTTATTAACGTGCCTTTTCCTTCACAGGGATCGACTACTTCCGCCCGTTTTTACTGCCTCACGTCGAGAGCTGTACATCTCGAGATAGCGGCGTCCCTCACCACAGCGTCATGCATACTGGCGTTTCGCAGATTCATCTGAATCAGTTCGTGTTCCCCAAGCGCCCTACGGATGAAGTAATGCTGTCAATGTTCACGGAGATCGAACTCATCCTTAATTCGAGACCACTTACCTACGTGCCCCTGAACGACGGACTGGCTGACCCTATAACACCTAATCACCTGCTCCTTGGGAGCTCTGATGGAAGCAAACCACCGGCAGTTTTCTGTGATAGCCCTGCTACAATCCGCTCGTCGGGGCGAATGGCGCAGCATTCAGCAGATTTATTCTGGAAGAAATGGACGGTCAAGTTAGGCAAGCCACGGTACAAACGAGCAGTGGAACTTACGTTAGACCCGCACACAAATTAGCAGTCTTAGATGTATCAGCTTAGTAGAAAACCGCACGGCAAGAGTCGAATACAGAATATAGCGAAAGTAACAAACAGCAAGCAAGCAAATAAACAAACAAACAAACGCACACACACACGAGGCAACTGACAGAAGATGGGACGTGAAGCCACGGTTTGTACAATCGCGAAAGAGAGGTGTGTCATCACGAAGATCGGGTTTATAAAGTCGCTAATTTATAAACCTTTTAGCATTGAGGTGTTTATTATCGCCTAACAAATATATTTAACCGTGGCGCACTTGGGGGGACAATGTTGGAAACTTTATAGGGCTCCCAACGGTCTGGCAGTTGGAAAGCAAAGGAACACAAGAAAGAAGAGGAAAGATCGGAAAAAGGGAGCTCGCGTCTACCCGACGGGAATGAGCAAGAGCAGTCTGGAAACGAAGTTGAAACGATGAACTAATTTTGTACTAATTTTTTGATTTCTCTCTGCATTAAAGATTTCTAAAAAATTCAACCGCGTTTCAACACCGGTGTCTTCAGGAGAGCGTTCCAGCACTATATTGATTCTCGGACCACTTCCTGGACGCGTGGCGGGGCTGCAATCGGGAGCTGCAACAAACGGACAGTGGTTAAGAACGTGTGACAGTATTTGGCTGAATTTGCGAAAGTGAACGGTATGTGCGCTCTTACCCGATGCCCAAATCCTTGTTTCGTACATCGTCAAACGACGGCTAGATGTTCCGTTCCTGTGCGTTCCTGCGACGGAGCAAAAAAAAAAAACATCACCGTGAGAATAATCAAGCACATCCGTTGGTGTCCGGAACACGGTGGTTGATGTTACCGTCATCGTTAGCGGAATGCGAAACTACTCACCCAACGTATGCACTGGACGTACCGCGCATTCAGCATCCAGAAGTATCGTCTAGCAGAAGAGCGTGTGAAACAACAATTACAACACACTGCCCCCCGGCAGACCGGCAGACATCCACGCGCACAAAACACTCTCCATCACGCGATGGCCACTTGCACGCATCTCAGGCAGTCCTGGATGCTGGAGAGACTCAGCACACGCGCATTGGTAAGCCTGGCAGGATGTGCACAGCAAACACAAATCACTCGCGCGAGCTTTCTTTCGTGTATTTGGTAACTGGATCGAGCGGAGGTAACAGGAAGCCTCCGAATTCTGTCCGGGGGGCAGGCCGCCCGCCTGTGGTGTTTTCAACGCAAAGACGTCGAATTAACGTCGAGCATACACTTTCAAACACTGTGTGTAACGGGCGAATGCGAGGCCGGCACACGGAACACGAAACACTAAATTGAAAACATGAGAAACACGGCAAATCTCTGTATGCCTACTAGACAACATTAGATAATAACAGTGTGAATTGAAAACACATCTCAGCACACATTGGAAACCATCCATAGGAATAATTAATAAGTAAAAGTCAGGCATGCGTTGAAACCATTATTTAGCAAGCTGACGTGTGCAACAGACGCTTTTTCCACTGTGTCTCATATCAGCAACATATTTTATCGAAAATGGCCAGCCGTAAGATCGGAAACCGTCGCAACGATACGTTGCACCTGGAGAAACTGACGTTTGAACTGAAGAAAAAACTGAACGAGCTGCCACGAGTGAGCAACGTGACATCAGATGACAACGGACCATGCACAGCGGCAGATTTAAGGGTTTGGGAATACAAGAACTTCGTTTTTATGCCGGACGACATGAAGCGTTTTTACATGTCGACCGATGGGATGCACACGAGCTGGACGTACAACTATTCGAAGCGCGCAAAATTACGTGTAGGCCACCTCTACATACCTAAATTGACGCACATCCAGAACCTCGAACTGAAAGGACCGGGAACTGTTTTCGAGCTCGAGCGCATAGGTGACAGGGGTTTCGTTTTGCTCGTGTACAAGACAAATGTTACAACCCGTCCGGAAATTTATTTGTTGGAAGTGGGATCGTGGAAGTGGACACTGTTGGCGGACTCCTTTACGACATACTTACGCATGAGCATCGAGCATCTCGGGCTACCATGTTGGCAGTTAGCCTTTGCCAGCTGTCGCCTGCCAGGGTGGGCTGAACAGCTGTTTTTGGTGCTGGCTCCACATTTGCTTTTGGACAATGACGAAATGCTAGTACCAAAGAGCGCGCCGGTATACCACCGAGCGCAGCACCCGCTCAATGTGCTAGATCCGGCTAGATTTTGGACCACGGTTCGACGCATGCGCTCGGCACATGAATAGCCAACGACCAACGAGAACGAGAACGAGGTGGCCAAGGAGGATTACTTTACCATTACGTTAGACCATTACGCATTTAAAATAAACAATAAATAGCCACTGCACGGCCACTGTTTCAATTACACAGAAATGTAGTTTTATTTCTATCTAAAGCTTACTTTTGTGCTTTCTTCCCATTCGCATTCCCATTCCGCATTCGAGGGACCAGCTTTGCCCGTGAACAACACAACACACATGGTTTGGTCTGATAATTGTACACAGTTTTGAGATTGTATCGAAGGATCGAATAAAATTGCTTCACAAACTTCATCAACCACCACCACCCAGAAGAGGGTTCCTTGACTGGGTTTTACCCGTAGCAGTATATGGGCACCTGGGCAATACACAGTGCTAGGCAGACAGCACTGCGCAACGAACACAACTTGTACATCACGCACGCACGCACGCACGCACGCACACACAAACGCACATCATTTGTTTATTTACACCCATACAAATCATTACCTTGCACCGTTCGATATTCAAACATTGTGCGAGAAGCGACCGCGTTGCCGGGCCAGTATGAATGCGGTGCGTTTATAGTGCAGTGCTGGGTACGCGCGTGTTTGGCGCACTACTGTGAGGCGAAACTAACAACGACGCCGGTGATTCGCGATGCTGGGAAAAGGTGCGCCAGTGGAAATGATGGCTTGTACAGCGCGCACAGCTGCCAGTACTGCTCGCCGCCTGAGAAGGGCCCGATCAACGCGGCCAGCTTTGTATGGGCGTGCGTCTATGCGGCAGTGTTGAAAATTCGTGATTTTTTCACAACTACCCCCACGGGGGACTAAAAACGACGGGGCCGGGGGCAAAAGGAGTGCCAATGGGAGTGATCTGGTTGTTTGTACAACGCGTACGTCGGTGCCATCACTGGTGCCGGTACAATAATATTACAATGTGCATGTTCATAGGCGACGACATAGTTAAAAAAAAAAAACGATGATACTTATCGTCTCAAAACCGTCGTCGTTGGTCTAAATAAACGCGTCCTCGAGGCGAAAATGCGCGAACGCATTAAACGTCGGGTAAAAGGTCGGCCACAAATTATGCTAAAACGACTGGAAAACAGAAACTCCACATAAAAAAAAAAAAAAAAACAAAACGAAAGTTTCATCAAAAAGCTGCATGACTGCTCATGGGGATTTGAATCCCGGCCATGCCATGTGAAGACCAGCGCCGCTGTAGCGTCGGTGATATTCGCGAGATGTTCCATCGAGTAGGAATGAAGAAGGACGACCAACGCAGCGCAGCAATGATATTCTGGGACGACCTTCGAGGCGAACCTGCTGTTTACGTGGTTACCGTTATGACGTTTGGTGCAGCATGCTCGCCCACTAGCGCACAGTTCGTGAAAAACCGAAATGCATCACGTTTCCGGCAGGATTTCCCGCGAGCGGTGGAATGCATCGAAGAGGAACATTATGTCGATGACATGCTTGTCAACGTGGAAACGGAAGAGGAAGCTGCTGAGCTAGCTAAAACGGTTCGCTATATTCACGCGAAAGGGGGCTTCGAGATACGGAATTGGGCGTCCAATTCACGCAAGGTGGTTGATTCAATGCAGGAAGGGCCTACAACAGCGAAATCGTCAGCTTGCGCAAACAGACCCCGCAAAAGCATCCGTGGAAAAGGGGGGTCGAGAAGAAAAGCAGCATCTATAAGCTCTCGCCTATTCTGAACGACCACGGGATCCTGAGAGTGGGGGGACGTTTGACGGAATGCGTAGGCATCAACAATTCCTCACGGAACCCGATCATCCTTCCTCGGCGAGACTACGGAACCGATCTCATTATTCGGGAGCAACACGAAAGGTACAAACACGGCAACCACAACACGGTTTTGAGCGAATTAAGAATGCGGTACCGTGCGAATTAAGGATACCGTACAAAGAACCGCATTTTATTAACGTGCCTTTTCCTTCACAGGGATCGACTACTTCCGCCCGTTTTTACTGCCTCACGTCGAGAGCTGTACATCTCGAGATAGCGGCGTCCCTCACCACAGCGTCATGCATACTGGCGTTTCGCAGATTCATCTGAATCAGTTCGTGTTCCCCAAGCGCCCTACGGATGAAGTAATGCTGTCAATGTTCACGGAGATCGAACTCATCCTTAATTCGAGACCACTTACCTACGTGCCCCTGAACGACGGACTGGCTGACCCTATAACACCTAATCACCTGCTCCTTGGGAGCTCTGATGGAAGCAAACCACCGGCAGTTTTCTGTGATAGCCCTGCTACAATCCGCTCGTCGGGGCGAATGGCGCAGCATTCAGCAGATTTATTCTGGAAGAAATGGACGGTCAAGTTAGGCAAGCCACGGTACAAACGAGCAGTGGAACTTACGTTAGACCCGCACACAAATTAGCAGTCTTAGATGTATCAGCTTAGTAGAAAACCGCACGGCAAGAGTCGAATACAGAATATAGCGAAAGTAACAAACAGCAAGCAAGCAAATAAACAAACAAACAAACGCACACACACACGAGGCAACTGACAGAAGATGGGACGTGAAGCCACGGTTTGTACAATCGCGAAAGAGAGGTGTGTCATCACGAAGATCGGGTTTATAAAGTCGCTAATTTATAAACCTTTTAGCATTGAGGTGTTTATTATCGCCTAACAAATATATTTAACCGTGGCGCACTTGGGGGGACAATGTTGGAAACTTTATAGAACAAGAAACAAGAAACAACAAGAAAGAAGAGGAAAGATCGGAAAAAGGGAGCTCGCGCCTACCCGACGGGAATGAGCAAGAGCAGTCTGGAAACGAGGTTGAAACGACGAACTAATTTTTTACTAATTTTTTGATTTCTCTCTGCATTAAAGATTTCTAAAAAATTCAACCGCGTTTCAACACCGGTGTCTTCAGGAGAGCGTTCCAGCACTATATTGATTCTCGGACCACTTCCTGGACGCGTGGCGGGGCTGCAATCGGGAGCTGCAACAAACGGACAGTGGTTAAGAACGTGTGACAGTATTTGGCTGAATTTGCGAAAGTGAACGGTATGTGCGCTCTTACCCGATGCCCAAATCCTTGTTTCGTACATCGTCAAACGACGGCTAGATGTTCCGTTCCTGTGCGTTCCTGCGACGGAGCAAAAAAAAAAACATCACCGTGAGAATAATCAAGCACATCCGTTGGTGTCCGGAACACGGTGGTTGATGTTACCGTCATCGTTAGCGGAATGCGAAACTACTCACCCAACGTATGCACTGGACGTACCGCGCATTCAGCATCCAGAAGTATCGTCTAGCAGAAGAGCGTGTGAAACAACAATTACAACACACTGCCCCCCGGCAGACCGGCAGACATCCACGCGCACGAAACACTCTCCATCACGCGATGGCCACTTGCACGCATCTCAGGCAGTCCTGGATGCTGGAGAGACTCAGCACACGCGCATTGGTAAGCCTGGCAGGATGTGCACAGCAAACACAAATCACTCGCGCGAGCTTTCTTTCGTGTATTTGGTAACTGGATCGAGCGGAGGTAACAGGAAGCCTCCGAATTCTGTCCGGGGGGCAGGCCGCCCGCCTGTGGTGTTTTCAACGCAAAGACGTCGAATTAACGTCGAGCATACACTTTCAAACACTGTGTGTAACGGGCGAATGCGAGGCCGGCACACGGAACACGAAACACTAAATTGAAAACATGAGAAACACGGCAAATCTCTGTATGCCTACTAGACAACATTAGATAATAACAGTGTGAATTGAAAACACATCTCAGCACACATTGGAAACCATCCATAGGAATAATTAATAAGTAAAAGTCAGGCATGCGTTGAAACCATTATTTAGCAAGCTGACGTGTGCAACAGACGCTTTTTCCACTGTGTCTCATATCAGCAACATATTTTATCGAAAATGGCCAGCCGTAAGATCGGAAACCGTCGCAATGATACGTTGCACCTGGAGCAACTGACGTTTGAACTGGAAGAAAAAACTGAACGAGCTGCCACGAGTGAGCAACGTGACATCAGAAGACAACGGACCATGCACAGCGGCAGATTTAAGGGTTTGGGAATACAAGAACTTCGTTTTTATGCCGGACGACATGAAGCGTTTTTACATGTCGACCGATGGGATGCACACGAGCTGGACGTACAACTATTCGAAGAGCGCAAAATTACGTGTAGGCCACCTCTACATACCTAAATTGACGCACATCCAGAACCTCGAACTGAAAGGACCGGGAACTGTTTTCGAGCTCGAGCGCATAGGTGACAGGGGTTTCGTTTTGCTCGTGTACAAGACAAATGTTACAACCCGTCCGGAAATTTATTTGTTGGAAGTGGGATCGTGGAAGTGGACACTGTTGGCGGACTCCTTTACGACATACTTACGCATGAGCATCGAGCATCTCGGGCTACCATGTTGGCAGTTAGCCTTTGCCAGCTGTCGCCTGCCAGGGTGGGCTGAACAGCTGTTTTTGGTGCTGGCTCCACATTTGCTTTTGGACGATGACGAAATGCTAGGACCGAAGAGCGCGCCGGTATACCACCGAGCGCAGCACCCGCTCAATGTGCTAGATCCGGCTAGATTTTGGACCACGGTACGACGCATGCGCTCGGCACATGAATAGCCAACGACCAACGAGAACGAGAACGAGGTGGCCAAGGAGGATTACTTTACCATTACGTTAGACCATTACGCATTTAAAATAAACAATAAATAGCCACTGCACGGCCACTGTTTCAATTACATAGAAATGTAGTTTTATTTCTATCTAAAGCTTACTTTTGTTTTCTTCCCATTCGCATTCCCATTCCGCATTTCAGGGACCAGCTTTGCCCGTGAACAACACAACACACATGGTTTGGTCTGATAATTGTACACAGTTTTGAGATTGTATCGAAGGATCGAATAAAATTGCTTCACAAACTTCATCAACCACCACCACCCAGAAGAGGGTTCCTTGACTGGGTTTTACCCGTAGCAGTATATGGGCACCTGGGCAATACACAGTGCTGGGCAGACAGCACTGCGCAACGAACACAACTTACACATGACGCACACACACACACACACACACACACACACACACACGCACACACATCATTTGTTTATTTACACCCATACAATTCATTACCTTGCACCGTTCGATATTCAAACATTGTGCGAGAAGCGACCGCGTTGCCGGGCCAGTATGAATGCGGTGCGTTTATAGTGCAGTGCTGGGTGCGCGCGTGTTTGGCGCACTACTGTGAGGCGAAACTAACAACGACGCCGGTGATTCGCGATGCTGGGAAAAGGTGCGCCAGTGGGAATGATGGCTTGTACAGCGCGCACAGCTGCCAGTACTGCTCGCCGCCTGAGAAGGGCCCGATCAACGCGGCCAGCTTTGTATGGGCGTGCGTCTATGCGGCAGTGTTGAAAATTCGTGATTTTTTCACAACTACCCCCACGGGGGACTAAAAACGACGGGGCCGGGGGCAAAAGGAGTGCCAATGGGAGTGATCTGGTTGTTTGTACAACGCGTACGTCGGTGCCATCACTGGTGCCGGTACAATAATATTACAATGTGCATGTTCATAGGCGACGACATAGTTTAAAAAAACGATGACACTTATCGTCTCAAAACCGTCGTCGTTGGTCTAAATAAACGCGGCCTCGAGGCGAAAATGCGCGAACGCATTAAACGTCGGGTAAAAGGTCGGCCACAAATTATGCTAAAACGACTGGAAAACAGAAACTCCACATAAAAAAAAAAAAAAACAAAACGAAAGTTTCATCAAAAAGCTGCATGACTGCTCATGGGGATTTGAATCCCGGCCATGCCATGTAAAGACCAGCGCCGCTGTAGCGTCGGTGATATTCGCGAGATGTTCCATCGAGTAGGAATGAAGAAGGACGACCAACGCAGCCAAATGATATTCTGGGACGACCTTCGAGGCGAACCTGCTGTTTACGTGGTTACCGTTATGACGTTTGGTGCAGCATGCTCGCCCACTAGCGCACAGTTCGTGAAAAACCGAAATGCATCACGCTTCCGGCAGGATTTCCCGCGAGCGGTGGAATGCATCGAAGAGGAACATTATGTCGATGACATGCTTGTCAACGTGGAAACGGAAGAGGAAGCTGCTGAGCAAGCTAAAACGGTTCGCTATATTCACGCGAAAGGGGGCTTCGAGATACGGAATTGGGCGTCCAATTCACGCAAGGTGGTTGATTCAATGCAGGAAGGGCCTACAACAGCGAAATCGTCGGCTTGCGCAAACAGACCCCGCAAAAGCATCCGTGGAAAAGGGGGGTCGAGAAGAAAAGCAGCATCTATAAGCTCTCGCCTATTCTGAACGACCACGGGATCCTGAGAGTGGGGAGACGTTTGACGGAATGCGTAGGCATCAACAATTCCTCACGGAACCCGATCATCCTTCCTCGGCGAGACTACGGAACCGATCTCATTATTCGGGAGCAACACGAAAGGTACAAACACGGCAACCACAACACGGTTTTGAGCGAATTAAGGATGCGGTACCGTGCGAATTAAGGATACCGTACAAAGAACCGCATTTTATTAACGTGCCTTTTCCTTCACAGGGATCGACTACTTCGGCCCGTTTTCTCTGCTTCACGTCGAGAGCTGTACATCTCGAGATAGCGGCGTCCCTCACCACAGCGTCATGCATACTGGCGTTTCGCAGATTCATCGCTAGACGTGGAACGCCCCTAGAAGTGATCAGCGACAGAGGTACCAACTTCGTCGGTGCCGAAGAGGTTGATCACGATGTTCTGATGACCGAGTTCTGCGGACCGCGGATGAAGTGGACATTTAACCCGCCTGGGGCGCATCACTTTGGCGGCTGCTGGGAGCGTTTGGTACGTTCCGTGAAGAAGGTACTGAATCAGTTCGTGTTCCCCAAGCGCCCTACGGATGAAGTAATGCTGTCAACGTTCACGGAGATCGAACTCATCCTTAATTCGAGACCACTTACCTACGTGCCCCTGAACGACGGACTGGCTGACCCTATAACACCTAATCACCTGCTCCTTGGGAGCTCTGATGGAAGCAAACCACCGGCAGTTTTCTGTGATAGCCCTGCTACAATCCGCTCGTCGGGGCGAATGGCGCAGCATTCAGCAGATTTATTCTGGAAGAAATGGACGGTCAAGTTAGGCAAGCCACGGTACAAACGAGCAGTGGAACTTACGTTAGACCCGCACACAAATTAGCAGTCTTAGATGTATCAGCTTAGTAGAAAACCGCACGGCAAGAGTCGAATACAGAATATAGCGAAAGTAACAAACAGCAAGCAAGCAAATAAACAAACAAACAAACGCACACACACACACGAGGCAACTGACAGGGAAGTGAGGCCACGGTTTGTACAATCGCGAAAGAGAGGTGTGTCATCACGAAGATCGGGTTTATAAAGTCGCTAATTTATAAACCTTTTAGCATTGAGGTGTTTATTATCGCCTAACAAATATATTTAACCGTGGCGCACTTGGGGGGACAATGTTGGAAAGCAAAGGAACACAAGAAAGAAGAGGAAAGATCGGAAAAAGGGAGCTCGCGTCTACCCGACGGGAATGAGCAAGAGCAGTCTGGAAACGAGGTTGAAACGACGAACTAATTTTTACTAATTTTTTGATTTCTCTCTGCATTAAAGATTTCTAAAAAATTCAACCGCGTTTCAACACCGGTGTCTTCAGGAGAGCGTTCCAGCACTATATTGATTCTCGGACCACTTCCTGGACGCGTGGCGGGGCTGCAATCGGGAGCTGCAACAAACGGACAGTGGTTAAGAACGTGTGACAGTATTTGGCTGAATTTGCGAAAGTGAACGGTATGTGCGCTCTTACCCGATGCCCAAATCCTTGTTTCGTACATCGTCAAACGACGGCTAGATGTTCCGTTCCTGTGCGTTCCTGCGACGGAGCAAAAAAAAAAACATCACCGTGAGAATAATCAAGCACATCCGTTGGTGTCCGGAACACGGTGGTTGATGTTACCGTCATCGTTAGCCGGAATGCGAAACTACTCACCCAACGTATGCACTGGACGTACCGCGCATTCAGCATCCAGAAGTATCGTCTAGCAGAAGAGCGTGTGAAACAACAATTACAACACACTGCCCCCCGGCAGACCGGCAGACATCCACGCGCACGAAACACTCTCCATCACGCGATGGCCACTTGCACGCATCTCAGGCAGTCCTGGATGCTGGAGAGACTCAGCACACGCGCATTGGTAAGCCTGGCAGGATGTGCACAGCAAACACAAATCACTCGCGCGAGCTTTCTTTCGTGTATTTGGTAACTGGATCGAGCGGAGGTAACAGGAAGCCTCCGAATTCTGTCCGGGGGGCAGGCTGCCTGCCTGTGGTGTTTTCAACGCAAAGACGTCGAATTAACGTCGAGCATACACTTTCAAACACTGTGTGTAACGGGCGAATGCGAGGCCGGCACACGGAACACGAAACACTAAATTGAAAACATGAGAAACACGGCAAATCTCTGTATGCCTACTAGACAACATTAGATAATAACAGTGTGAATTGAAAACACATCTCAGCACACATTGGAAACCATCCATAGGAATAATTAATAAGTAAAAGTCAGGCATGCGTTGAAACCATTATTTAGCAAGCTGACGTGTGCAACAGACGCTTTTTCCACTGTGTCTCATATCAGCAACATTTTTTATCGAAAATGGCCAGCCGTAAGATCGGAAACCGTCGCAATGATACGTTGCACCTGGAGCAACTGACGTTTGAACTGGAGAAAAAACTGAACGAGCTGCCACGAGTGAGCAACGTGACATCAGAAGACAACGGACCATGCACAGCGGCAGATTTAAGGGTTTGGGAATACAAGAACTTCGTTTTTATGCCGGACGACATGAAGCGTTTTTACATGTCGACCGATGGGATGCACACGAGCTGGACGTACAACTATTCGAAGAGCGCAAAATTACGTGTAGGCCACCTCTACATACCTAAATTGACGCACATCCAGAACCTCGAACTGAAAGGACCGGGAACTGTTTTCGAGCTCGAGCGCATAGGTGACAGGGGTTTCGTTTTGCTCGTGTACAAGACAAATGTTACAACCCGTCCGGAAATTTATTTGTTGGAAGTGGGATCGTGGAAGTGGACACTGTTGGCGGACTCCTTTACGACATACTTACGCATGAGCATCGAGCATCTCGGGCTACCATGTTGGCAGTTAGCCTTTGCCAGCTGTCGCCTGCCAGGGTGGGCTGAACAGCTGTTTTTGGTGCTGGCTCCACATTTGCTTTTGGACGATGACGAAATGCTAGGACCGAAGAGCGCGCCGGTATACCACCGAGCGCAGCACCCGCTCAATGTGCTAGATCCGGCTAGATTTTGGACCACGGTACGACGCATGCGCTCGGCACATGAATAGCCAACGACCAACGAGAACGAGAACGAGGTGGCCAAGGAGGATTACTTTACCATTACGTTAGACCATTACGCATTTAAAATAAACAATAAATAGCCACTGCACGGCCACTGTTTCAATTACATAGAAATGTAGTTTTATTTCTATCTAAAGCATACTTTTGTTTTCTTCCCATTCGCATTCCCATTCCGCATTTCAGGGACCAGCTTTGCCCGTGAACAACACAACACACATGGTTTGGTCTGATAATTGTACACAGTTTTGAGATTGTATCGAAGGATCGAATAAAATTGCTTCACAAACTTCATCAACCACCACCACCCAGAAGAGGGTTCCTTGACTGGGTTTTACCCGTAGCAGTATATGGGCACCTGGGCAATACACAGTGCTGGGCAGACAGCACTGCGCAACGAACACAACTTACACATGACGCACACACACACACACACACACACACACACACACACACACACATCATTTGTTTATTTACACCCATACAATTCATTACCTTGCACCGTTCGATATTCAAACATTGTGCGAGAAGCGACCGCGTTGCCGGGCCAGTATGAATGCGGTGCGTTTATAGTGCAGTGCTGGGTGCGCGCGTGTTTGGCGCACTACTGTGAGGCGAAACTAACAACGACGCCGGTGATTCGCGATGCTGGGAAAAGGTGCGCCAGTGGGAATGATGGCTTGTACAGCGCGCACAGCTGCCAGTACTGCTCGCCGCCTGAGAAGGGCCCGATCAACGCGGCCAGCTTTGTATGGGCGTGCGTCTATGCGGCAGTGTTGAAAATTCGTGATTTTTTCACAACTACCCCCACGGGGGACTAAAAACGACGGGGCCGGGGGCAAAAGGAGTGCCAATGGGAGTGATCTGGTTGTTTGTACAACGCGTACGTCGGTGCCATCACTGGTGCCGGTACAATAATATTACAATGTGCATGTTCATAGGCGACGACATAGTTTAAAAAAACGATGACACTTATCGTCTCAAAACCGTCGTCGTTGGTCTAAATAAACGCGGCCTCGAGGCGAAAATGCGCGAACGCATTAAACGTCGGGTAAAAGGTCGGCCACAAATTATGCTAAAACGACTGGAAAACAGAAACTCCACATAAAAAAAAAAAAAAACAAAACGAAAGTTTCATCAAAAAGCTGCATGACTGCTCATGGGGATTTGAATCCCGGCCATGCCATGTAAAGACCAGCGCCGCTGTAGCGTCGGTGATATTCGCGAGATGTTCCATCGAGTAGGAATGAAGAAGGACGACCAACGCAGCCAAATGATATTCTGGGACGACCTTCGAGGCGAACCTGCTGTTTACGTGGTTACCGTTATGACGTTTGGTGCAGCATGCTCGCCCACTAGCGCACAGTTCGTGAAAAACCGAAATGCATCACGCTTCCGGCAGGATTTCCCGCGAGCGGTGGAATGCATCGAAGAGGAACATTATGTCGATGACATGCTTGTCAACGTGGAAACGGAAGAGGAAGCTGCTGAGCAAGCTAAAACGGTTCGCTATATTCACGCGAAAGGGGGCTTCGAGATACGGAATTGGGCGTCCAATTCACGCAAGGTGGTTGATTCAATGCAGGAAGGGCCTACAACAGCGAAATCGTCGGCTTGCGCAAACAGACCCCGCAAAAGCATCCGTGGAAAAGGGGGGTCGAGAAGAAAAGCAGCATCTATAAGCTCTCGCCTATTCTGAACGACCACGGGATCCTGAGAGTGGGGAGACGTTTGACGGAATGCGTAGGCATCAACAATTCCTCACGGAACCCGATCATCCTTCCTCGGCGAGACTACGGAACCGATCTCATTATTCGGGAGCAACACGAAAGGTACAAACACGGCAACCACAACACGGTTTTGAGCGAATTAAGGATGCGGTACCGTGCGAATTAAGGATACCGTACAAAGAACCGCATTTTATTAACGTGCCTTTTCCTTCACAGGGATCGACTACTTCGGCCCGTTTTCTCTGCTTCACGTCGAGAGCTGTACATCTCGAGATAGCGGCGTCCCTCACCACAGCGTCATGCATACTGGCGTTTCGCAGATTCATCGCTAGACGTGGAACGCCCCTAGAAGTGATCAGCGACAGAGGTACCAACTTCGTCGGTGCCGAAGAGGTTGATCACGATGTTCTGATGACCGAGTTCTGCGGACCGCGGATGAAGTGGACATTTAACCCGCCTGGGGCGCATCACTTTGGCGGCTGCTGGGAGCGTTTGGTACGTTCCGTGAAGAAGGTACTGAATCAGTTCGTGTTCCCCAAGCGCCCTACGGATGAAGTAATGCTGTCAACGTTCACGGAGATCGAACTCATCCTTAATTCGAGACCACTTACCTACGTGCCCCTGAACGACGGACTGGCTGACCCTATAACACCTAATCACCTGCTCCTTGGGAGCTCTGATGGAAGCAAACCACCGGCAGTTTTCTGTGATAGCCCTGCTACAATCCGCTCGTCGGGGCGAATGGCGCAGCATTCAGCAGATTTATTCTGGAAGAAATGGACGGTCAAGTTAGGCAAGCCACGGTACAAACGAGCAGTGGAACTTACGTTAGACCCGCACACAAATTAGCAGTCTTAGATGTATCAGCTTAGTAGAAAACCGCACGGCAAGAGTCGAATACAGAATATAGCGAAAGTAACAAACAGCAAGCAAGCAAATAAACAAACAAACAAACGCACACACACACACGAGGCAACTGACAGAAGATGGGACGTGAAGCCACGGTTTGTACAATCACGAAAGAAAGGTGTGTCATCACGAAGATCGGGTTTATAAAGTCGGTAATTTATAAACCTTTTAGCATTGAGGTGTTTATTATCGCCTAACAAATATATTTAACCGTGGCGCACTTGGGGGGACAATGTTGGAACTAGAACAAGAAACAAGGAACACAAGAAAGAAGAGGAAAGATCGGAAAAAGGGAGCTCGCGTCTACCCGACGGGAATGAGCAAGAGCAGTCTGGAAACGAGGTTGAAACGACGAACTAATTTTTTACTAATTTTTTGATTTCTCTCTGCATTAAAGATTTCTAAAAAATTCAACCGCGTTTCAACACCGGTGTCTTCAGGAGAGCGTTCCAGCACTATATTGATTCTCGGACCACTTCCTGGACGCGTGGCGGGGCTGCAATCGGGAGCTGCAACAAACGGACAGTGGTTAAGAACGTGTGACAGTATTTGGCTGAATTTGCGAAAGTGAACGGTATGTGCGCTCTTACCCGATGCCCAAATCCTTGTTTCGTACATCGTCAAACGACGGCTAGATGTTCCGTTCCTGTGCGTTCCTGCGACGGAGCAAAAAAAAAAAACATCACCGTGAGAATAATCAAGCACATCCGTTGGTGTCCGGAACACGGTGGTTGATGTTACCGTCATCGTTAGCGGAATGCGAAACTACTCACCCAACGTATGCACTGGACGTACCGCGCATTCAGCATCCAGAAGTATCGTCTAGCAGAAGAGCGTGTGAAACAACAATTACAACACACTGCCCCCCGGCAGACCGGCAGACATCCACGCGCACGAAACACTCTCCATCACGCGATGGCCACTTGCACGCATCTCAGGCAGTCCTGGATGCTGGAGAGACTCAGCACACGCGCATTGGTAAGCCTGGCAGGATGTGCACAGCAAACACAAATCACTCGCGCGAGCTTTCTTTCGTGTATTTGGTAACTGGATCGAGCGGAGGTAACAGGAAGCCTCCGAATTCTGTCCGGGGGGCAGGCCGCCCGCCTGTGGTGTTTTCAACGCAAAGACGTCGAATTAACGTCGAGCATACACTTTCAAACACTGTGTGTAACGGGCGAATGCGAGGCCGGCACACGGAACACGAAACACTAAATTGAAAACATGAGAAACACGGCAAATCTCTGTATGCCTACTAGACAACATTAGATAATAACAGTGTGAATTGAAAACACATCTCAGCACACATTGGAAACCATCCATAGGAATAATTAATAAGTAAAAGTCAGGCATGCGTTGAAACCATTATTTAGCAAGCTGACGTGTGCAACAGACGCTTTTTCCACTGTGTCTCATATCAGCAACATTTTTTATCGAAAATGGCCAGCCGTAAGATCGGAAACCGTCGCAATGATACGTTGCACCTGGAGCAACTGACGTTTGAACTGGAGAAAAAACTGAACGAGCTGCCACGAGTGAGCAACGTGACATCAGAAGACAACGGACCATGCACAGCGGCAGATTTAAGGGTTTGGGAATACAAGAACTTCGTTTTTATGCCGGACGACATGAAGCGTTTTTACATGTCGACCGATGGGATGCACACGAGCTGGACGTACAACTATTCGAAGAGCGCAAAATTACGTGTAGGCCACCTCTACATACCTAAATTGACGCACATCCAGAACCTCGAACTGAAAGGACCGGGAACTGTTTTCGAGCTCGAGCGCATAGGTGACAGGGGTTTCGTTTTGCTCGTGTACAAGACAAATGTTACAACCCGTCCGGAAATTTATTTGTTGGAAGTGGGATCGTGGAAGTGGACACTGTTGGCGGACTCCTTTACGACATACTTACGCATGAGCATCGAGCATCTCGGGCTACCATGTTGGCAGTTAGCCTTTGCCAGCTGTCGCCTGCCAGGGTGGGCTGAACAGCTGTTTTTGGTGCTGGCTCCACATTTGCTTTTGGACGATGACGAAATGCTAGGACCGAAGAGCGCGCCGGTATACCACCGAGCGCAGCACCCGCTCAATGTGCTAGATCCGGCTAGATTTTGGACCACGGTACGACGCATGCGCTCGGCACATGAATAGCCAACGACCAACGAGAACGAGAACGAGGTGGCCAAGGAGGATTACTTTACCATTACGTTAGACCATTACGCATTTAAAATAAACAATAAATAGCCACTGCACGGCCACTGTTTCAATTACATAGAAATGTAGTTTTATTTCTATCTAAAGCTTACTTTTGTTTTCTTCCCATTCGCATTCCCATTCCGCATTTCAGGGACCAGCTTTGCCCGTGAACAACACAACACACATGGTTTGGTCTGATAATTGTACACAGTTTTGAGATTGTATCGAAGGATCGAATAAAATTGCTTCACAAACTTCATCAACCACCACCACCCAGAAGAGGGTTCCTTGACTGGGTTTTACCCGTAGCAGTATATGGGCACCTGGGCAATACACAGTGCTGGGCAGACAGCACTGCGCAACGAACACAACTTACACATGACGCACACACACACACACACACACACACACACACACACACGCACACACATCATTTGTTTATTTACACCCATACAATTCATTACCTTGCACCGTTCGATATTCAAACATTGTGCGAGAAGCGACCGCGTTGCCGGGCCAGTATGAATGCGGTGCGTTTATAGTGCAGTGCTGGGTGCGCGCGTGTTTGGCGCACTACTGTGAGGCGAAACTAACAACGACGCCGGTGATTCGCGATGCTGGGAAAAGGTGCGCCAGTGGAAATGATGGCTTGTACAGCGCGCACAGCTGCCAGTACTGCTCGCCGCCTGAGAAGGGCCCGATCAACGCGGCCAGGTTTGTATGGGCGTGCGTCTATGCGGCAGTGTTGAAAATTCGTGATTTTTTCACAACTACCCCCACGGGGGACTAAAAACGACGGGGCCGGGGGCAAAAGGAGTGCCAATGGGAGTGATCTGGTTGTTTGTACAACGCGTACGTCGGTGCCATCACTGGTGCCGGTACAATAATATTACAATGTGCATGTTCATAGGCGACGACATAGTTTAAAAAAACGATGACACTTATCGTCTCAAAACCGTCGTCGTTGGTCTAAATAAACGCGGCCTCGAGGCGAAAATGCGCGAACGCATTAAACGTCGGGTAAAAGGTCGGCCACAAATTATGCTAAAACGACTGGAAAACAGAAACTCCACATAAAAAAAAAAAAAAACAAAACGAAAGTTTCATCAAAAAGCTGCATGACTGCTCATGGGGATTTGAATCCCGGCCATGCCATGTGAAGACCAGCGCCGCTGTAGCGTCGGTGATATTCGCGAGATGTTCCATCGAGTAGGAATGAAGAAGGACGACCAACGCAGCCAAATGATATTCTGGGACGACCTTCGAGGCGAACCTGCTGTTTACGTGGTTACCGTTATGACGTTTGGTGCAGCATGCTCGCCCACTAGCGCACAGTTCGTGAAAAACCGAAATGCATCACGCTTCCGGCAGGATTTCCCGCGAGCGGTGGAATGCATCGAAGAGGAACATTATGTCGATGACATGCTTGTCAACGTGGAAACGGAAGAGGAAGCTGCTGAGCAAGCTAAAACGGTTCGCTATATTCACGCGAAAGGGGGCTTCGAGATACGGAATTGGGCGTCCAATTCACGCAAGGTGGTTGATTCAATGCAGGAAGGGCCTACAACAGCGAAATCGTCGGCTTGCGCAAACAGACCCCGCAAAAGCATCCGTGGAAAAGGGGGGTCGAGAAGAAAAGCAGCATCTATAAGCTCTCGCCTATTCTGAACGACCACGGGATCCTGAGAGTGGGGAGACGTTTGACGGAATGCGTAGGCATCAACAATTCCTCACGGAACCCGATCATCCTTCCTCGGCGAGACTACGGAACCGATCTCATTATTCGGGAGCAACACGAAAGGTACAAACACGGCAACCACAACACGGTTTTGAGCGAATTAAGGATGCGGTACCGTGCGAATTAAGGATACCGTACAAAGAACCGCATTTTATTAACGTGCCTTTTCCTTCACAGGGATCGACTACTTCGGCCCGTTTTCTACTGCCTCACGTCGAGAGCTGTACATCTCGAGATAGCGGCGTCCCTCACCACAGCGTCATGCGTACTGGCGTTTCGCTGATTCATCGCTAGACGTGGAACGCCCCTAGAAGTGATCAGCGACAGAGGTACCAACTTCGTCGGTGCCGAAGAGGTTGATCACGATGTTCTGATGACCGAGTTCTGCGGACCGCGGATGAAGTGTACATTTAACCCGCCTGGGGCGCCTCACTTTGGCGGCTGCTGGGAGCGTTTGGTACGTTCCGTGAAGAAGGTACTGAATCAGTTCGTGTTCCCCAAGCGCCCTACGGATGAAGTAATGCTGTCAACGTTCACGGAGATCGAACTCATCCTTAATTCGAGACCACTTACCTACGTGCCCCTGAACGACGGACTGGCTGACCCTATAACACCTAATCACCTGCTCCTTGGGAGCTCTGATGGAAGCAAACCACCGGCAGTTTTCTGTGATAGCCCTGCTACAATCCGCTCGTCGGGGCGAATGGCGCAGCATTCAGCAGATTTATTCTGGAAGAAATGGACGGTCAAGTTAGGCAAGCCACGGTACAAACGAGCAGTGGAACTTACGTTAGACCCGCACACAAATTAGCAGTCTTAGATGTATCAGCTTAGTAGAAAACCGCACGGCAAGAGTCGAATACAGAATATAGCGAAAGTAACAAACAGCAAGCAAGCAAATAAACAAACAAACAAACGCACACACACACGAGGCAACTGACAGAAGATGGGACGTGAAGCCACGGTTTGTACAATCGCGAAAGAGAGGTGTGTCATCACGAAGATCGGGTTTATAAAGTCGCTAATTTATAAACCTTTTAGCATTGAGGTGTTTATTATCGCCTAACAAATATATTTAACCGTGGCGCACTTGGGGGGACAATGTTGGAAACTTTATAGAACAAGAAACAAGAAACAACAAGAAAGAAGAGGAAAGATCGGAAAAAGGGAGCTCGCGTCCTACCCGACGGGAATGAGCAAGAGCAGTCTGGAAACGACGAACAAATGTACTAATTTTTTGATTTCTCTCTGCATTAAAGATTTCTAAAAAATTCAACCGCGTTTCAACATCGGTGTCTTCAGGAGAGCGTTCCAGCACTATATTGATTCTCGGACCACTTCCTGGACGCGTGGCGGGGCTGCAATCGGGAGCTGCAACAAACGGACAGTGGTTAAGAACGTGTGACAGTATTTGGCTGAATTTGCGAAAGTGAACGGTATGTGCGCTCTTACCCGATGCCCAAATCCTTGTTTCGTACATCGTCAAACGACGGCTAGATGTTCCGTTCCTGTGCGTTCCTGCGACGGAGCAAAAAAAAAAAAAACATCACCGTGAGAATAATCAAGCACATCCGTTGGTGTCCGGAACACGGTGGTTGATGTTACCGTCATCGTTAGCGGAATGCGAAACTACTCACCCAACGTATGCACTGGACGTACCGCGCATTCAGCATCCAGAAGTATCGTCTAGCAGAAGAGCGTGTGAAACAACAATTACAACACACTGCCCCCCGGCAGACCGGCAGACATCCACGCGCACGAAACACTCTCCATCACGCGATGGCCACTTGCACGCATCTCAGGCAGTCCTGGATGCTGGAGAGACTCAGCACACGCGCATTGGTAAGCCTGGCAGGATGTGCACAGCAAACACAAATCACTCGCGCGAGCTTTCTTTCGTGTATTTGGTAACTGGATCGAGCGGAGGTAACAGGAAGCCTCCGAATTCTGTCCGGGGGGCAGGCCGCCCGCCTGTGGTGTTTTCAACGCAAAGACGTCGAATTAACGTCGAGCATACACTTTCAAACACTGTGTGTAACGGGACGAATGCGAGGCCGGCACACGGAACACGAAACACTAAATTGAAAACATGAGAAACACGGCAAATCTCTGTATGCCTACTAGACAACATTAGATAATAACAGTGTGAATTGAAAACACATCTCAGCACACATTGGAAACCATCCATAGGAATAATTAATAAGTAAAAGTCAGGCATGCGTTGAAACCATTATTTAGCAAGCTGACGTGTGCAACAGACGCTTTTTCCACTGTGTCTCATATCAGCAACATTTTTTATCGAAAATGGCCAGCCGTAAGATCGGAAACCGTCGCAATGATACGTTGCACCTGGAGCAACTGACGTTTGAACTGGAGAAAAAACTGAACGAGCTGCCACGAGTGAGCAACGTGACATCAGAAGACAACGGACCATGCACAGCGGCAGATTTAAGGGTTTGGGAATACAAGAACTTCGTTTTTATGCCGGACGACATGAAGCGTTTTTACATGTCGACCGATGGGATGCACACGAGCTGGACGTACAACTATTCGAAGAGCGCAAAATTACGTGTAGGCCACCTCTACATACCTAAATTGACGCACATCCAGAACCTCGAACTGAAAGGACCGGGAACTGTTTTCGAGCTCGAGCGCATAGGTGACAGGGGTTTCGTTTTGCTCGTGTACAAGACAAATGTTACAACCCGTCCGGAAATTTATTTGTTGGAAGTGGGATCGTGGAAGTGGACACTGTTGGCGGACTCCTTTACGACATACTTACGCATGAGCATCGAGCATCTCGGGCTACCATGTTGGCAGTTAGCCTTTGCCAGCTGTCGCCTGCCAGGGTGGGCTGAACAGCTGTTTTTGGTGCTGGCTCCACATTTGCTTTTGGACGATGACGAAATGCTAGGACCGAAGAGCGCGCCGGTATACCACCGAGCGCAGCACCCGCTCAATGTGCTAGATCCGGCTAGATTTTGGACCACGGTACGACGCATGCGCTCGGCACATGAATAGCCAACGACCAACGAGAACGAGAACGAGGTGGCCAAGGAGGATTACTTTACCATTACGTTAGACCATTACGCATTTAAAATAAACAATAAATAGCCACTGCACGGCCACTGTTTCAATTACATAGAAATGTAGTTTTATTTCTATCTAAAGCTTACTTTTGTTTTCTTCCCATTCGCATTCCCATTCCGCATTTCAGGGACCAGCTTTGCCCGTGAACAACACAACACACATGGTTTGGTCTGATAATTGTACACAGTTTTGAGATTGTATCGAAGGATCGAATAAAATTGCTTCACAAACTTCATCAACCACCACCACCCAGAAGAGGGTTCCTTGACTGGGTTTTACCCGTAGCAGTATATGGGCACCTGGGCAATACACAGTGCTGGGCAGACAGCACTGCGCAACGAACACAACTTACACATGACGCACACACACACACACACACACACACACACACACACACGCACACACATCATTTGTTTATTTACACCCATACAATTCATTACCTTGCACCGTTCGATATTCAAACATTGTGCGAGAAGCGACCGCGTTGCCGGGCCAGTATGAATGCGGTGCGTTTATAGTGCAGTGCTGGGTGCGCGCGTGTTTGGCGCACTACTGTGAGGCGAAACTAACAACGACGCCGGTGATTCGCGATGCTGGGAAAAGGTGCGCCAGTGGGAATGATGGCTTGTACAGCGCGCACAGCTGCCAGTACTGCACGCCGCCTGAGAAGGGCCCGATCAACGCGGCCAGGTTTGTATGGGCGTGCGTCTATGCGGCAGTGTTGAAAATTCGTGATTTTTTCACAACTACCCCCACGGGGGACTAAAAACGACGGGGCCGGGGGCAAAAGGAGTGCCAATGGGAGTGATCTGGTTGTTTGTACAACGCGTACGTCGGTGCCATCACTGGTGCCGGTACAATAATATTACAATGTGCATGTTCATAGGCGACGACATAGTTTAAAAAAACGATGACACTTATCGTCTCAAAACCGTCGTCGTTGGTCTAAATAAACGCGGCCTCGAGGCGAAAATGCGCGAACGCATTAAACGTCGGGTAAAAGGTCGGCCACAAATTATGCTAAAACGACTGGAAAACAGAAACTCCACATAAAAAAAAAAAAAACAAAACGAAAGTTTCATCAAAAAGCTGCATGACTGCTCATGGGGATTTGAATCCCGGCCATGCCATGTGAAGACCAGCGCCGCTGTAGCGTCGGTGATATTCGCGAGATGTTCCATCGAGTAGGAATGAAGAAGGACGACCAACGCAGCCAAATGATATTCTGGGACGACCTTCGAGGCGAACCTGCTGTTTACGTGGTTACCGTTATGACGTTTGGTGCAGCATGCTCGCCCACTAGCGCACAGTTCGTGAAAAACCGAAATGCATCACGTTTCCGGCAGGATTTCCCGCGAGCGGTGGAATGCATCGAAGAGGAACATTATGTCGATGACATGCTTGTCAACGTGGAAACGGAAGAGGAAGCTGCTGAGCTAGCTAAAACGGTTCGCTATATTCACGCGAAAGGGGGCTTCGAGATACGGAATTGGGCGTCCAATTCACGCAAGGTGGTTGATTCAATGCAGGAAGGGCCTACAACAGCGAAATCGTCGGCTTGCGCAAACAGACCCCGCAAAAGCATCCGTGGAAAAGGGGGGTCGAGAAGAAAAGCAGCATCTATAAGCTCTCGCCTATTCTGAACGACCACGGGATCCTGAGAGTGGGGAGACGTTTGACGGAATGCGTAGGCATCAACAATTCCTCACGGAACCCGATCATCCTTCCTCGGCGAGACTACGGAACCGATCTCATTATTCGGGAGCAACACGAAAGGTACAAACACGGCAACCACAACACGGTTTTGAGCGAATTAAGGATGCGGTACCGTGCGAATTAAGGATACCGTACAAAGAACCGCATTTTATTAACGTGCCTTTTCCTTCACAGGGATCGACTACTTCGGCCCGTTTTCTCTGCTTCACGTCGAGAGCTGTACATCTCGAGATAGCGGCGTCCCTCACCACAGCGTCATGCATACTGGCGTTTCGCAGATTCATCGCTAGACGTGGAACGCCCCTAGAAGTGATCAGCGACAGAGGTACCAACTTCGTCGGTGCCGAAGAGGTTGATCACGATGTTCTGATGACCGAGTTCTGCGGACCGCGGATGAAGTGTACATTTAACCCGCCTGGGGCGCCTCACTTTGGCGGCTGCTGGGAGCGTTTGGTACGTTCCGTGAAGAAGGTACTGAATCAGTTCGTGTTCCCCAAGCGCCCTACGGATGAAGTAATGCTGTCAACGTTCACGGAGATCGAACTCATCCTTAATTCGAGACCACTTACCTACGTGCCCCTGAACGACGGACTGGCTGACCCTATAACACCTAATCACCTGCTCCTTGGGAGCTCTGATGGAAGCAAACCACCGGCAGTTTTCTGTGATAGCCCTGCTACAATCCGCTCGTCGGGGCGAATGGCGCAGCATTCAGCAGATTTATTCTGGAAGAAATGGACGGTCAAGTTAGGCAAGCCACGGTACAAACGAGCAGTGGAACTTACGTTAGACCCGCACACAAATTAGCAGTCTTAGATGTATCAGCTTAGTAGAAAACCGCACGGCAAGAGTCGAATACAGAATATAGCGAAAGTAACAAACAGCAAGCAAGCAAATAAACAAACAAACAAACGCACACACACACGAGGCAACTGACAGAAGATGGGACGTGAAGCCACGGTTTGTACAATCGCGAAAGAGAGGTGTGTCATCACGAAGATCGGGTTTATAAAGTCGCTAATTTATAAACCTTTTAGCATTGAGGTGTTTATTATCGCCTAACAAATATATTTAACCGTGGCGCACTTGGGGGGACAATGTTGGAAACTTTATAGAACAAGAAACAAGAAACAACAAGAAAGAAGAGGAAAGATCGGAAAAAGGGAGCTCGCGCCTACCCGACGGGAATGAGCAAGAGCAGTCTGGAAACGACGAACAAATGTACTAATTTTTTGATTTCTCTCTGCATTAAAGATTTCTAAAAAATTCAACCGCGTTTCAACATCGGTGTCTTCAGGAGAGCGTTCCAGCACTATATTGATTCTCGGACCACTTCCTGGACGCGTGGCGGGGCTGCAATCGGGAGCTGCAACAAACGGACAGTGGTTAAGAACGTGTGACAGTATTTGGCTGAATTTGCGAAAGTGAACGGTATGTGCGCTCTTACCCGATGCCCAAATCCTTGTTTCGTACATCGTCAAACGACGGCTAGATGTTCCGTTCCTGTGCGTTCCTGCGACGGAGCAAAAAAAAAAAAACATCACCGTGAGAATAATCAAGCACATCCGTTGGTGTCCGGAACACGGTGGTTGATGTTACCGTCATCGTTAGCGGAATGCGAAACTACTCACCCAACGTATGCACTGGACGTACCGCGCATTCAGCATCCAGAAGTATCGTCTAGCAGAAGAGTGTGTGAAACAACAATTACAACACACTGCCCCCCGGCAGACCGGCAGACATCCACGCGCACGAAACACTCTCCATCACGCGATGGCCACTTGCACGCATCTCAGGCAGTCCTGGATGCTGGAGAGACTCAGCACACGCGCATTGGTAAGCCTGGCAGGATGTGCACAGCAAACACAAATCACTCGCGCGAGCTTTCTTTCGTGTATTTGGTAACTGGATCGAGCGGAGGTAACAGGAAGCCTCCGAATTCTGTCCGGGGGGCAGGCCGCCCGCCTGTGGTGTTTTCAACGCAAAGACGTCGAATTAACGTCGAGCATACACTTTCAAACACTGTGTGTAACGGACGAATGCGAGGCCGGCACACGGAACACGAAACACTAAATTGAAAACATGAGAAACACGGCAAATCGCTGTATGCCTACTAGACAACATTAGATAATAACAGTGTGAATTGAAAACACATCTCAGCACACATTGGAAACCATCCATAGGAATAATTAATAAGTAAAAGTCAGGCATGCGTTGAAACCATTATTTAGCAAGCTGACGTGTGCAACAGACGCTTTTTCCACTGTGTCTCATATCAGCAACATTTTTTATCGAAAATGGCCAGCCGTAAGATCGGAAACCGTCGCAATGATACGTTGCACCTGGAGCAACTGACGTTTGAACTGGAGAAAAAACTGAACGAGCTGCCACGAGTGAGCAACGTGACATCAGAAGACAACGGACCATGCACAGCGGCAGATTTAAGGGTTTGGGAATACAAGAACTTCGTTTTTATGCCGGACGACATGAAGCGTTTTTACATGTCGACCGATGGGATGCACACGAGCTGGACGTACAACTATTCGAAGAGCGCAAAATTACGTGTAGGCCACCTCTACATACCTAAATTGACGCACATCCAGAACCTCGAACTGAAAGGACCGGGAACTGTTTTCGAGCTCGAGCGCATAGGTGACAGGGGTTTCGTTTTGCTCGTGTACAAGACAAATGTTACAACCCGTCCGGAAATTTATTTGTTGGAAGTGGGATCGTGGAAGTGGACACTGTTGGCGGACTCCTTTACGACATACTTACGCATGAGCATCGAGCATCTCGGGCTACCATGTTGGCAGTTAGCCTTTGCCAGCTGTCGCCTGCCAGGGTGGGCTGAACAGCTGTTTTTGGTGCTGGCTCCACATTTGCTTTTGGACGATGACGAAATGCTAGGACCGAAGAGCGCGCCGGTATACCACCGAGCGCAGCACCCGCTCAATGTGCTAGATCCGGCTAGATTTTGGACCACGGTACGACGCATGCGCTCGGCACATGAATAGCCAACGACCAACGAGAACGAGAACGAGGTGGCCAAGGAGGATTACTTTACCATTACGTTAGACCATTACGCATTTAAAATAAACAATAAATAGCCACTGCACGGCCACTGTTTCAATTACATAGAAATGTAGTTTTATTTCTATCTAAAGCTTACTTTTGTTTTCTTCCCATTCGCATTCCCATTCCGCATTTCAGGGACCAGCTTTGCCCGTGAACAACACAACACACATGGTTTGGTCTGATAATTGTACACAGTTTTGAGATTGTATCGAAGGATCGAATAAAATTGCTTCACAAACTTCATCAACCACCACCACCCAGAAGAGGGTTCCTTGACTGGGTTTTACCCGTAGCAGTATATGGGCACCTGGGCAATACACAGTGCTGGGCAGACAGCACTGCGCAACGAACACAACTTACACATGACGCACACACACACACACACACACACACACACACACACACACGCACACACATCATTTGTTTATTTACACCCATACAATTCATTACCTTGCACCGTTCGATATTCAAACATTGTGCGAGAAGCGACCGCGTTGCCGGGCCAGTATGAATGCGGTGCGTTTATAGTGCAGTGCTGGGTGCGCGCGTGTTTGGCGCACTACTGTGAGGCGAAACTAACAACGACGCCGGTGATTCGCGATGCTGGGAAAAGGTGCGCCAGTGGGAATGATGGCTTGTACAGCGCGCACAGCTGCCAGTACTGCTCGCCGCCTGAGAAGGGCCCGATCAACGCGGCCAGCTTTGTATGGGCGTGCGTCTATGCGGCAGTGTTGAAAATTCGTGATTTTTTCACAACTACCCCCACGGGGGACTAAAAACGACGGGGCCGGGGGCAAAAGGAGTGCCAATGGGAGTGATCTGGTTGTTTGTACAACGCGTACGTCGGTGCCATCACTGGTGCCGGTACAATAATATTACAATGTGCATGTTCATAGGCGACGACATAGTTTAAAAAAACGATGACACTTATCGTCTCAAAACCGTCGTCGTTGGTCTAAATAAACGCGGCCTCGAGGCGAAAATGCGCGAACGCATTAAACGTCGGGTAAAAGGTCGGCCACAAATTATGCTAAAACGACTGGAAAACAGAAACTCCACATAAAAAAAAAAAAAACAAAACGAAAGTTTCATCAAAAAGCTGCATGACTGCTCATGGGGATTTGAATCCCGGCCATGCCATGTGAAGACCAGCGCCGCTGTAGCGTCGGTGATATTCGCGAGATGTTCCATCGAGTAGGAATGAAGAAGGACGACCAACGCAGCCAAATGATATTCTGGGACGACCTTCGAGGCGAACCTGCTGTTTACGTGGTTACCGTTATGACGTTTGGTGCAGCATGCTCGCCCACTAGCGCACAGTTCGTGAAAAACCGAAATGCATCACGTTTCCGGCAGGATTTCCCGCGAGCGGTGGAATGCATCGAAGAGGAACATTATGTCGATGACATGCTTGTCAACGTGGAAACGGAAGAGGAAGCTGCTGAGCTAGCTAAAACGGTTCGCTATATTCACGCGAAAGGGGGCTTCGAGATACGGAATTGGGCGTCCAATTCACGCAAGGTGGTTGATTCAATGCAGGAAGGGCCAACGCCTATTCTGAACGACCACGGGATCCTGAGAGTGGGGGGACGTTTGACGGAATGCGTAGGCATCAACAATTCCTCACGGAACCCGATCATCCTTCCTCGGCGAGACTACGGAACCGATCTCATTATTCGGGAGCAACACGAAAGGTACAAACACGGCAACCACAACACGGTTTTGAGCGAATTAAGGATGCGGTACCGTGCGAATTAAGGATACCGTACAAAGAACCGCATTTTATTAACGTGCCTTTTCCTTCACAGGGATCGACTACTTCCGCCCGTTTTTACTGCCTCACGTCGAGAGCTGTACATCTCGAGATAGCGGCGTCCCTCACCACAGCGTCATGCGTACTGGCGTTTCGCTGATTCATCGCTAGACGTGGAACGCCCCTAGAAGTGATCAGCGACAGAGGTACCAACTTCGTCGGTGCCGAAGAGGTTGATCACGATGTTCTGATGACCGAGTTCTGCGGACCGCGGATGAAGTGTACATTTAACCCGCCTGGGGCGCCTCACTTTGGCGGCTGCTGGGAGCGTTTGGTACGTTCCGTGAAGAAGGTACTGAATCAGTTCGTGTTCCCCAAGCGCCCTACGGATGAAGTAATGCTGTCAACGTTCACGGAGATCGAACTCATCCTTAATTCGAGACCACTTACCTACGTGCCCCTGAACGACGGACTGGCTGACCCTATAACACCTAATCACCTGCTCCTTGGGAGCTCTGATGGAAGCAAACCACCGGCAGTTTTCTGTGATAGCCCTGCTACAATCCGCTCGTCGGGGCGAATGGCGCAGCATTCAGCAGATTTATTCTGGAAGAAATGGACGGTCAAGTTAGGCAAGCCACGGTACAAACGAGCAGTGGAACTTACGTTAGACCCGCACACAAATTAGCAGTCTTAGATGTATCAGCTTAGTAGAAAACCGCACGGCAAGAGTCGAATACAGAATATAGCGAAAGTAACAAACAGCAAGCAAGCAAATAAACAAACAAACAAACGCACACACACACGAGGCAACTGACAGAAGATGGGACGTGAAGCCACGGTTTGTACAATCGCGAAAGAGAGGTGTGTCATCACGAAGATCGGGTTTATAAAGTCGCTAATTTATAAACCTTTTAGCATTGAGGTGTTTATTATCGCCTAACAAATATATTTAACCGTGGCGCACTTGGGGGGACAATGTTGGAAACTTTATAGAACAAGAAACAAGAAACAACAAGAAAGAAGAGGAAAGATCGGAAAAAGGGAGCTCGCGCCTACCCGACGGGAATGAGCAAGAGCAGTCTGGAAACGACGAACAAATGTACTAATTTTTTGATTTCTCTCTGCATTAAAGATTTCTAAAAAATTCAACCGCGTTTCAACATCGGTGTCTTCAGGAGAGCGTTCCAGCACTATATTGATTCTCGGACCACTTCCTGGACGCGTGGCGGGGCTGCAATCGGGAGCTGCAACAAACGGACAGTGGTTAAGAACGTGTGACAGTATTTGGCTGAATTTGCGAAAGTGAACGGTATGTGCGCTCTTACCCGATGCCCAAATCCTTGTTTCGTACATCGTCAAACGACGGCTAGATGTTCCGTTCCTGTGCGTTCCTGCGACGGAGCAAAAAAAAAAAAAACATCACCGTGAGAATAATCAAGCACATCCGTTGGTGTCCGGAACACGGTGGTTGATGTTACCGTCATCGTTAGCGGAATGCGAAACTACTCACCCAACGTATGCACTGGACGTACCGCGCATTCAGCATCCAGAAGTATCGTCTAGCAGAAGAGTGTGTGAAACAACAATTACAACACACTGCCCCCCGGCAGACCGGCAGACATCCACGCGCACGAAACACTCTCCATCACGCGATGGCCACTTGCACGCATCTCAGGCAGTCCTGGATGCTGGAGAGACTCAGCACACGCGCATTGGTAAGCCTGGCAGGATGTGCACAGCAAACACAAATCACTCGCGCGAGCTTTCTTTCGTGTATTTGGTAACTGGATCGAGCGGAGGTAACAGGAAGCCTCCGAATTCTGTCCGGGGGGCAGGCCGCCCGCCTGTGGTGTTTTCAACGCAAAGACGTCGAATTAACGTCGAGCATACACTTTCAAACACTGTGTGTAACGGACGAATGCGAGGCCGGCACACGGAACACGAAACACTAAATTGAAAACATGAGAAACACGGCAAATCGCTGTATGCCTACTAGACAACATTAGATAATAACAGTGTGAATTGAAAACACATCTCAGCACACATTGGAAACCATCCATAGGAATAATTAATAAGTAAAAGTCAGGCATGCGTTGAAACCATTATTTAGCAAGCTGACGTGTGCAACAGACGCTTTTTCCACTGTGTCTCATATCAGCAACATTTTTTATCGAAAATGGCCAGCCGTAAGATCGGAAACCGTCGCAATGATACGTTGCACCTGGAGCAACTGACGTTTGAACTGGAGAAAAAACTGAACGAGCTGCCACGAGTGAGCAACGTGACATCAGAAGACAACGGACCATGCACAGCGGCAGATTTAAGGGTTTGGGAATACAAGAACTTCGTTTTTATGCCGGACGACATGAAGCGTTTTTACATGTCGACCGATGGGATGCACACGAGCTGGACGTACAACTATTCGAAGAGCGCAAAATTACGTGTAGGCCACCTCTACATACCTAAATTGACGCACATCCAGAACCTCGAACTGAAAGGACCGGGAACTGTTTTCGAGCTCGAGCGCATAGGTGACAGGGGTTTCGTTTTGCTCGTGTACAAGACAAATGTTACAACCCGTCCGGAAATTTATTTGTTGGAAGTGGGATCGTGGAAGTGGACACTGTTGGCGGACTCCTTTACGACATACTTACGCATGAGCATCGAGCATCTCGGGCTACCATGTTGGCAGTTAGCCTTTGCCAGCTGTCGCCTGCCAGGGTGGGCTGAACAGCTGTTTTTGGTGCTGGCTCCACATTTGCTTTTGGACGATGACGAAATGCTAGGACCGAAGAGCGCGCCGGTATACCACCGAGCGCAGCACCCGCTCAATGTGCTAGATCCGGCTAGATTTTGGACCACGGTACGACGCATGCGCTCGGCACATGAATAGCCAACGACCAACGAGAACGAGAACGAGGTGGCCAAGGAGGATTACTTTACCATTACGTTAGACCATTACGCATTTAAAATAAACAATAAATAGCCACTGCACGGCCACTGTTTCAATTACATAGAAATGTAGTTTTATTTCTATCTAAAGCTTACTTTTGTTTTCTTCCCATTCGCATTCCCATTCCGCATTCCAGGGACCAGCTTTGCCCGTGAACAACACAACACACATGGTTTGGTCTGATAATTGTACACAGTTTTGAGATTGTATCGAAGGATCGAATAAAATTGCTTCACAAACTTCATCAACCACCACCACCCAGAAGAGGGTTCCTTGACTGGGTTTTACCCGTAGCAGTATATGGGCACCTGGGCAATACACAGTGCTGGGCAGACAGCACTGCGCAACGAACACAACTTACACATGACGCACACACACACACACACACACACACACACACACACGCACACACATCATTTGTTTATTTACACCCATACAATTCATTACCTTGCACCGTTCGATATTCAAACATTGTGCGAGAAGCGACCGCGTTGCCGGGCCAGTATGAATGCGGTGCGTTTATAGTGCAGTGCTGGGTGCGCGCGTGTTTGGCGCACTACTGTGAGGCGAAACTAACAACGACGCCGGTGATTCGCGATGCTGGGAAAAGGTGCGCCAGTGGGAATGATGGCTTGTACAGCGCGCACAGCTGCCAGTACTGCTCGCCGCCTGAGAAGGGCCCGATCAACGCGGCCAGCTTTGTATGGGCGTGCGTCTATGCGGCAGTGTTGAAAATTCGTGATTTTTTCACAACTACCCCCACGGGGGACTAAAAACGACGGGGCCGGGGGCAAAAGGAGTGCCAATGGGAGTGATCTGGTTGTTTGTACAACGCGTACGTCGGTGCCATCACTGGTGCCGGTACAATAATATTACAATGTGCATGTTCATAGGCGACGACATAGTTTAAAAAAACGATGACACTTATCGTCTCAAAACCGTCGTCGTTGGTCTAAATAAACGCGGCCTCGAGGCGAAAATGCGCGAACGCATTAAACGTCGGGTAAAAGGTCGGCCACAAATTATGCTAAAACGACTGGAAAACAGAAACTCCACATAAAAAAAAAAAAAAACAAAACGAAAGTTTCATCAAAAAGCTGCATGACTGCTCATGGGGATTTGAATCCCGGCCATGCCATGTGAAGACCAGCGCCGCTGTAGCGTCGGTGATATTCGCGAGATGTTCCATCGAGTAGGAATGAAGAAGGACGACCAATGCAGCCAAATGATATTCTGGGACGACCTTCGAGGCGAACCTGCTGTTTACGTGGTTACCGTTATGACGTTTGGTGCAGCATGCTCGCCCACTAGCGCACAGTTCGTGAAAAACCGAAATGCATCACGTTTCCGGCAGGATTTCCCGCGAGCGGTGGAATGCATCGAAGAGGAACATTATGTCGATGACATGCTTGTCAACGTGGAAACGGAAGAGGAAGCTGCTGAGCTAGCTAAAACGGTTCGCTATATTCACGCGAAAGGGGGCTTCGAGATACGGAATTGGGCGTCCAATTCACGCAAGGTGGTTGATTCAATGCAGGAAGGGCCAACGCCTATTCTGAACGACCACGGGATCCTGAGAGTGGGGGGACGTTTGACGGAATGCGTAGGCATCAACAATTCCTCACGGAACCCGATCATCCTTCCTCGGCGAGACTACGGAACCGATCTCATTATTCGGGAGCAACACGAAAGGTACAAACACGGCAACCACAACACGGTTTTGAGCGAATTAAGGATGCGGTACCGTGCGAATTAAGGATACCGTACAAAGAACCGCATTTTATTAACGTGCCTTTTCCTTCACAGGGATCGACTACTTCCGCCCGTTTTTACTGCCTCACGTCGAGAGCTGTACATCTCGAGATAGCGGCGTCCCTCACCACAGCGTCATGCGTACTGGCGTTTCGCTGATTCATCGCTAGACGTGGAACGCCCCTAGAAGTGATCAGCGACAGAGGTACCAACTTCGTCGGTGCCGAAGAGGTTGATCACGATGTTCTGATGACCGAGTTCTGCGGACCGCGGATGAAGTGTACATTTAACCCGCCTGGGGCGCCTCACTTTGGCGGCTGCTGGGAGCGTTTGGTACGTTCCGTGAAGAAGGTACTGAATCAGTTCGTGTTCCCCAAGCGCCCTACGGATGAAGTAATGCTGTCAACGTTCACGGAGATCGAACTCATCCTTAATTCGAGACCACTTACCTACGTGCCCCTGAACGACGGACTGGCTGACCCTATAACACCTAATCACCTGCTCCTTGGGAGCTCTGATGGAAGCAAACCACCGGCAGTTTTCTGTGATAGCCCTGCTACAATCCGCTCGTCGGGGCGAATGGCGCAGCATTCAGCAGATTTATTCTGGAAGAAATGGACGGTCAAGTTAGGCAAGCCACGGTACAAACGAGCAGTGGAACTTACGTTAGACCCGCACACAAATTAGCAGTCTTAGATGTATCAGCTTAGTAGAAAACCGCACGGCAAGAGTCGAATACAGAATATAGCGAAAGTAACAAACAGCAAGCAAGCAAATAAACAAACAAACAAACGCACACACACACGAGGCAACTGACAGAAGATGGGACGTGAAGCCACGGTTTGTACAATCGCGAAAGAGAGGTGTGTCATCACGAAGATCGGGTTTATAAAGTCGCTAATTTATAAACCTTTTAGCATTGAGGTGTTTATTATCGCCTAACAAATATATTTAACCGTGGCGCACTTGGGGGGACAATGTTGGAAACTTTATAGAACAAGAAACAAGAAACAACAAGAAAGAAGAGGAAAGATCGGAAAAAGGGAGCTCGCTCCTACCCGACGGGAATGAGCAAGAGCAGTCTGGAAACGACGAACAAATGTACTAATTTTTTGATTTCTCTCTGCATTAAAGATTTCTAAAAAATTCAACCGCGTTTCAACATCGGTGTCTTCAGGAGAGCGTTCCAGCACTATATTGATTCTCGGACCACTTCCTGGACGCGTGGCGGGGCTGCAATCGGGAGCTGCAACAAACGGACAGTGGTTAAGAACGTGTGACAGTATTTGGCTGAATTTGCGAAAGTGAACGGTATGTGCGCTCTTACCCGATGCCCAAATCCTTGTTTCGTACATCGTCAAACGACGGCTAGATGTTCCGTTCCTGTGCGTTCCTGCGACGGAGCAAAAAAAAAAAAAAACATCACCGTGAGAATAATCAAGCACATCCGTTGGTGTCCGGAACACGGTGGTTGATGTTACCGTCATCGTTAGCGGAATGCGAAACTACTCACCCAACGTATGCACTGGACGTACCGCGCATTCAGCATCCAGAAGTATCGTCTAGCAGAAGAGTGTGTGAAACAACAATTACAACACACTGCCCCCCGGCAGACCGGCAGACATCCACGCGCACGAAACACTCTCCATCACGCGATGGCCACTTGCACGCATCTCAGGCAGTCCTGGATGCTGGAGAGACTCAGCACACGCGCATTGGTAAGCCTGGCAGGATGTGCACAGCAAACACAAATCACTCGCGCGAGCTTTCTTTCGTGTATTTGGTAACTGGATCGAGCGGAGGTAACAGGAAGCCTCCGAATTCTGTCCGGGGGGCAGGCCGCCCGCCTGTGGTGTTTTCAACGCAAAGACGTCGAATTAACGTCGAGCATACACTTTCAAACACTGTGTGTAACGGACGAATGCGAGGCCGGCACACGGAACACGAAACACTAAATTGAAAACATGAGAAACACGGCAAATCGCTGTATGCCTACTAGACAACATTAGATAATAACAGTGTGAATTGAAAACACATCTCAGCACACATTGGAAACCATCCATAGGAATAATTAATAAGTAAAAGTCAGGCATGCGTTGAAACCATTATTTAGCAAGCTGACGTGTGCAACAGACGCTTTTTCCACTGTGTCTCATATCAGCAACATTTTTTATCGAAAATGGCCAGCCGTAAGATCGGAAACCGTCGCAATGATACGTTGCACCTGGAGCAACTGACGTTTGAACTGGAGAAAAAACTGAACGAGCTGCCACGAGTGAGCAACGTGACATCAGAAGACAACGGACCATGCACAGCGGCAGATTTAAGGGTTTGGGAATACAAGAACTTCGTTTTTATGCCGGACGACATGAAGCGTTTTTACATGTCGACCGATGGGATGCACACGAGCTGGACGTACAACTATTCGAAGAGCGCAAAATTACGTGTAGGCCACCTCTACATACCTAAATTGACGCACATCCAGAACCTCGAACTGAAAGGACCGGGAACTGTTTTCGAGCTCGAGCGCATAGGTGACAGGGGTTTCGTTTTGCTCGTGTACAAGACAAATGTTACAACCCGTCCGGAAATTTATTTGTTGGAAGTGGGATCGTGGAAGTGGACACTGTTGGCGGACTCCTTTACGACATACTTACGCATGAGCATCGAGCATCTCGGGCTACCATGTTGGCAGTTAGCCTTTGCCAGCTGTCGCCTGCCAGGGTGGGCTGAACAGCTGTTTTTGGTGCTGGCTCCACATTTGCTTTTGGACAATGACGAAATGCTAGGACCGAAGAGCGCGCCGGTATACCACCGAGCGCAGCACCCGCTCAATGTGCTAGATCCGGTTAGATTTTGGACCACGGTACGACGCATGCGCTCGGCACATGAATAGCCAACGACCAACGAGAACGAGAACGAGGTGGCCAAGGAGGATTACTTTACCATTACGTTAGACCATTACGCATTTAAAATAAACAATAAATAGCCACTGCACGGCCACTGTTTCAATTACATAGAAATGTAGTTTTATTTCTATCTAAAGCTTACTTTTGTTTTCTTCCCATTCGCATTCCCATTCCGCATTCCAGGGACCAGCTTTGCCCGTGAACAACACAACACGCATGGTTTGGTCTGATAATTGTACACAGTTTTGAGATTGTATCGAAGGATCGAATAAAATTGCTTCACAAACTTCATCAACCACCACCACCCAGAAGAGGGTTCCTTGACTGGGTTTTACCCGTAGCAGTATATGGGCACCTGGGCAATACACAGTGCTGGGCAGACAGCACTGCGCAACGAACACAACTTACACATCACGCACACACACACACATCATTTGTTTATTTACACCCACACAAATCATTACCTTGCACCGTTCGATATTCAGACATTGTGCGAGAAGCGACCGCATTGCCGGGCCTGTATGAATGCCGTGCGTTTATAGTGCAGTGCTGGGTGCGCGCGTGTTTGGCGCACTACTGTGAGGCGAAACTAACAACGACGCCGGTGATTCGCGATGCTGGGAAAAGGTGCGCCAGTGGGAATGATGGCTTGTACAGCGCGCACAGCTGCCAGTACTGCACGCCGCCTGAGAAGGGCCCGATCAACGCGGCCAGGTTTGTATGGGCGTGCGTCTATGCGGCAGTGTTGAAAATTCGTGATTTTTTCACAACTACCCCCACGGGGGACTAAAAACGACGGCGGCGGTGGCAAGAGGAGTGCCAATGGGAGTGATCTGGTTGTTTGTGTAACGCGTACGTCGGTGCCATCACTGGTGCCGGTACAATAATATTACAATGTGCATGTTCATAGGCGACGACATAGTTTAAAAAAACGATGACACTTATCGTCTCAAAACCGTCGTCGTTGGTCTAAATAAACGCGTCCTCGAGGCGAAAATGCGCGAACGCATTAAACGTCGGGTAAAAGGTCGGCCACAAATTATGCTAAAACGACTGGAAAACAGAAACTCCACATAAAAAAAAAAAAAAAAAACAAAACGAAAGTTTCATCAAAAAGCTGCATGACTGCTCATGGGGATTTGAATCCCGGCCATGCCATGTGAAGACCAGCGCCGCTGTAGCGTCGGTGATATTCGCGAGATGTTCCATCGAGTAGGAATGAAGAAGGACGACCAACGCAGCCAAATGATATTCTGGGACGACCTTCGAGGCGAACCTGCTGTTTACGTGGTTACCGTTATGACGTTTGGTGCAGCATGCTCGCCCACTAGCGCACAGTTCGTGAAAAACCGAAATGCATCACGTTTCCGGCAGGATTTCCCGCGAGCGGTGGAATGCATCGAAGAGGAACATTATGTCGATGACATGCTTGTCAACGTGGAAACGGAAGAGGAAGCTGCTGAGCTAGCTAAAACGGTTCGCTATATTCACGCGAAAGGGGGCTTCGAGATACGGAATTGGGCGTCCAATTCACGCAAGGTGGTTGATTCAATGCAGGAAGGGCCAACGCCTATTCTGAACGACCACGGGATCCTGAGAGTGGGGGGACGTTTGACGGAATGCGTAGGCATCAACAATTCCTCACGGAACCCGATCATCCTTCCTCGGCGAGACTACGGAACCGATCTCATTATTCGGGAGCAACACGAAAGGTACAAACACGGCAACCACAACACGGTTTTGAGCGAATTAAGGATGCGGTACCGTGCGAATTAAGGATACCGTACAAAGAACCGCATTTTATTAACGTGCCTTTTCCTTCACAGGGATCGACTACTTCCGCCCGTTTTTACTGCCTCACGTCGAGAGCTGTACATCTCGAGATAGCGGCGTCCCTCACCACAGCGTCATGCGTACTGGCGTTTCGCTGATTCATCGCTAGACGTGGAACGCCCCTAGAAGTGATCAGCGACAGAGGTACCAACTTCGTCGGTGCCGAAGAGGTTGATCACGATGTTCTGATGACCGAGTTCTGCGGACCGCGGATGAAGTGTACATTTAACCCGCCTGGGGCGCCTCACTTTGGCGGCTGCTGGGAGCGTTTGGTACGTTCCGTGAAGAAGGTACTGAATCAGTTCGTGTTCCCCAAGCGCCCTACGGATGAAGTAATGCTGTCAACGTTCACGGAGATCGAACTCATCCTTAATTCGAGACCACTTACCTACGTGCCCCTGAACGACGGACTGGCTGACCCTATAACACCTAATCACCTGCTCCTTGGGAGCTCTGATGGAAGCAAACCACCGGCAGTTTTCTGTGATAGCCCTGCTACAATCCGCTCGTCGGGGCGAATGGCGCAGCATTCAGCAGATTTATTCTGGAAGAAATGGACGGTCAAGTTAGGCAAGCCACGGTACAAACGAGCAGTGGAACTTACGTTAGACCCGCACACAAATTAGCAGTCTTAGATGTATCAGCTTAGTAGAAAACCGCACGGCAAGAGTCGAATACAGAATATAGCGAAAGTAACAAACAGCAAGCAAGCAAATAAACAAACAAACAAACGCACACACACACGAGGCAACTGACAGAAGATGGGACGTGAAGCCACGGTTTGTACAATCGCGAAAGAGAGGTGTGTCATCACGAAGATCGGGTTTATAAAGTCGCTAATTTATAAACCTTTTAGCATTGAGGTGTTTATTATCGCCTAACAAATATATTTAACCGTGGCGCACTTGGGGGGACAATGTTGGAAACTTTATAGAACAAGAAACAAGAAACAACAAGAAAGAAGAGGAAAGATCGGAAAAAGGGAGCTCGCTCCTACCCGACGGGAATGAGCAAGAGCAGTCTGGAAACGACGAACAAATGTACTAATTTTTTGATTTCTCTCTGCATTAAAGATTTCTAAAAAATTCAACCGCGTTTCAACATCGGTGTCTTCAGGAGAGCGTTCCAGCACTATATTGATTCTCGGACCACTTCCTGGACGCGTGGCGGGGCTGCAATCGGGAGCTGCAACAAACGGACAGTGGTTAAGAACGTGTGACAGTATTTGGCTGAATTTGCGAAAGTGAACGGTATGTGCGCTCTTACCCGATGCCCAAATCCTTGTTTCGTACATCGTCAAACGACGGCTAGATGTTCCGTTCCTGTGCGTTCCTGCGACGGAGCAAAAAAAAAAAAAAAAACATCACCGTGAGAATAATCAAGCACATCCGTTGGTGTCCGGAACACGGTGGTTGATGTTACCGTCATCGTTAGCGGAATGCGAAACTACTCACCCAACGTATGCACTGGACGTACCGCGCATTCAGCATCCAGAAGTATCGTCTAGCAGAAGAGTGTGTGAAACAACAATTACAACACACTGCCCCCCGGCAGACCGGCAGACATCCACGCGCACGAAACACTCTCCATCACGCGATGGCCACTTGCACGCATCTCAGGCAGTCCTGGATGCTGGAGAGACTCAGCACACGCGCATTGGTAAGCCTGGCAGGATGTGCACAGCAAACACAAATCACTCGCGCGAGCTTTCTTTCGTGTATTTGGTAACTGGATCGAGCGGAGGTAACAGGAAGCCTCCGAATTCTGTCCGGGGGGCAGGCCGCCCGCCTGTGGTGTTTTCAACGCAAAGACGTCGAATTAACGTCGAGCATACACTTTCAAACACTGTGTGTAACGGACGAATGCGAGGCCGGCACACGGAACACGAAACACTAAATTGAAAACATGAGAAACACGGCAAATCGCTGTATGCCTACTAGACAACATTAGATAATAACAGTGTGAATTGAAAACACATCTCAGCACACATTGGAAACCATCCATAGGAATAATTAATAAGTAAAAGTCAGGCATGCGTTGAAACCATTATTTAGCAAGCTGACGTGTGCAACAGACGCTTTTTCCACTGTGTCTCATATCAGCAACATTTTTTATCGAAAATGGCCAGCCGTAAGATCGGAAACCGTCGCAATGATACGTTGCACCTGGAGCAACTGACGTTTGAACTGGAGAAAAAACTGAACGAGCTGCCACGAGTGAGCAACGTGACATCAGAAGACAACGGACCATGCACAGCGGCAGATTTAAGGGTTTGGGAATACAAGAACTTCGTTTTTATGCCGGACGACATGAAGCGTTTTTACATGTCGACCGATGGGATGCACACGAGCTGGACGTACAACTATTCGAAGAGCGCAAAATTACGTGTAGGCCACCTCTACATACCTAAATTGACGCACATCCAGAACCTCGAACTGAAAGGACCGGGAACTGTTTTCGAGCTCGAGCGCATAGGTGACAGGGGTTTCGTTTTGCTCGTGTACAAGACAAATGTTACAACCCGTCCGGAAATTTATTTGTTGGAAGTGGGATCGTGGAAGTGGACACTGTTGGCGGACTCCTTTACGACATACTTACGCTTGAGCATCGAGCATCTCGGGCTACCATGTTGGCAGTTAGCCTTTGCCAGCTGTCGCCTGCCAGGGTGGGCTGAACAGCTGTTTTTGGTGCTGGCTCCACATTTGCTTTTGGACAATGACGAAATGCTAGGACCGAAGAGCGCGCCGGTATACCACCGAGCGCAGCACCCGCTCAATGTGCTAGATCCGGTTAGATTTTGGACCACGGTACGACGCATGCGCTCGGCACATGAATAGCCAACGACCAACGAGAACGAGAACGAGGTGGCCAAGGAGGATTACTTTACCATTACGTTAGACCATTACGCATTTAAAATAAACAATAAATAGCCACTGCACGGCCACTGTTTCAATTACATAGAAATGTAGTTTTATTTCTATCTAAAGCTTACTTTTGTTTTCTTCCCATTCGCATTCCCATTCCGCATTCCAGGGACCAGCTTTGCCCGTGAACAACACAACACGCATGGTTTGGTCTGATAATTGTACACAGTTTTGAGATTGTATCGAAGGATCGAATAAAATTGCTTCACAAACTTCATCAACCACCACCACCCAGAAGAGGGTTCCTTGACTGGGTTTTACCCGTAGCAGTATATGGGCACCTGGGCAATACACAGTGCTGGGCAGACAGCACTGCGCAACGAACACAACTTACACATCACGCACACACACACACATCATTTGTTTATTTACACCCACACAAATCATTACCTTGCACCGTTCGATATTCAGACATTGTGCGAGAAGCGACCGCATTGCCGGGCCTGTCCCGGCTAGCACGACTGAAGGCCAGGGGTATGTAGAAATCGAGCGAAATGGGGGAAAAATCCCGAAGCAAAAATCCGTCATAAAAGCCATCACTTAGACGCGTTTTATGACGATTTTCAAATTTCGACAGCTTTTCGCCCATTTCTTCCATTTCGCCCCTTGGCTGTTTCGCCGCGATTTCTTTCAGTGTGTGCGTGTCATCTAGCATGAATGTGGCATTGTGCGTGTGATTGTTACCCTTTATTCAAAGTCACAGCTGAAAACATAAACATTCAGATTTCAAGGCGCAAAGCAGCATTCAAATTCGACTCAGCAGTTTCACCTGGAAAATAAATAAATAAAAGTAAGTAAGATTAAGTGCATGACAATGAATCAACTTATTATCATACTTACATAAAAAATAATAAAACGATTGATTATTTCAGCCAAAATATAATGTCGGAACCACCAAAGAAAGGGTGCCTTTTTGCACTGCAACAACTGCCTTCGGCTGTATTATGCTCCACAGGGGCGATTGTCCGTGTTTTTGGACCGCGAACGTCATCAAGACCGACGCCGGAACCGTCTCTTGCCCCCGATGCTGGTTCCATGGATATCGCTACGCGACCGGCAGGATCGGTGGAACAAAAGCGAGGATCGCAGCCGTCCACTAGTGCGACGCCGGTACCGGCATTTGTTCCCGCTGCAGGTTCCATGCGTGTCATTCCGCGGCCGGCAGGATCGTCTGCGACGTCGGAATCTTCTACTGCTCTCAATGCTGGTTCCGTGGATATCGCTACGCGTCCGGCAGGATCGATGGCACAAAAGCGAGGATCGCAGCCCTCAACGAAAGCGATACGTGGAATGATTCTTGTGCCTGCTAGTTCCGTGCGTATTGTTCCACTAGCGACCACAAGTGTGACGCCGAAATCGTCTGTTGCTTCAGCTGCTGGTTCATGCGTGCATGACTTTGCGCGACCGGCAAAAACGACTGTCGTGCATCAAGGATTCCGTCAGCCGTCACCAAGCATGACACCGGAACCGTGTGTTTCATCATCACCGGGATCAACATTTCAAGAAGAGCAGTCGTCAGCAAGCAGCATTCATCCGTCCACGGTATCTATTAATGTAAATAAGAACACAGAGTTAGTTCAAGCAAAAACAACTTGTCCTGGGCACGATTTTTGTTCACACTGTTTATTATTAAAACTGGATGCCCGAACCGCCCAAACGGCTGCGATAGTGAATGAAATTTCGGCCACAATACACCCGATGAAAGGCGTGCGACGCAATGCTCAAACCATCCCGATACAATATATAAGCAACGAAGAGTCACTGGACAGGTTTGAAGAGCATCTTACAGATGAAAATTTGTTTTACACCTTCATACAGCGTGCGGATGCTGAATTATCCAGCCAAAACGCGAAAAGCCGACTGCATGAAGTGTTGGATATAATGTTCGACAAACAATTTTTAGCCAAGTGTAGCTGGCTCGGATCGGGTGGAAGAAAAATAGCCTTCAAAAACTATGTACATACTATGCAATTTTTAAAAAATGTAGCCACAAACCACATGGGCGTAGAAGTAGATATAAACTTCGTAGAAATGTACATAAAAAAAAAGCTTGCATATGCTCCTAAAAGAGTAGCAATGCAAGGCATTAGAAAAACTTTCAGTCGCACAAGACGCACTATGTAAATTTATATTTAAGTTATTATTTAGTTTAAGTTTTATTTAGTTTTTATATTTCCTTTTGTAGTCTCTTAACGTTTTAATTTTTGTTTTTTTTTAATTAGAACGGTCGTATTGCCTTTTTCATATTTACCAAACATAGGTTTAAGTAGTGTATATATTTAATTCTGACTATCTTAATTTTATTCGTAGCTGCGTCCTGCGTATAGCAAAACGATCCAAATGGGATACGTTGTTCGATCCGGCCACGTGAAAGACTGCTGTCATATAAAATTATGACAAAAAATGTGATACGAAAGTAACACAAGCTGTGATAAATTAAACACTGACTAAAACCTGAAACAATCACGTAAACAACTAAGTCAATTATGTATGTGATAAAAGTAAATATTTAATATTGAAAGGTTCATCAGTATACTGATTGCCGCAAATACAATGTAATATACACCAGATTATATGTGATTATTATTTATTTTTTCGAAAACAATTACAATATTACTTTTTATTATAACATAACAATTGATAATTCAAAATATTACAGTTATTCATTCAACTAATGTCTGTATGAGAGGTACAAATACATAGTTCGTGTCGTCCGTTTTAATAGCTACTAATTTACACTTGATATCTGTTGATGAAAAAACTATCGATTCTATGGTAAGGTCGCTTGTATTTGCCTCATATATGTCTTTCATCATAGGCGAACAAAAGAATGTATGAGTTTCTGTCATTTTGTTAAATGCTGTCCCATAAATGTTAATCGTTGATCCTATTTTTTCTGCCTTACAATATTTAGCAATATATAAATCCTTAGTTAAAAACCAATTACCTTGAGTACATGGATATAGACGCATATTATAATTTACATGCAATGTTACTCCACTACGTCGATATCCAGAAAATAGGAAACACGTGCCGCACTGTGATGTTTTCCTTCTACTGTACATTTTTGGCACCCATGTTTATGATTGAAGTATGCAACACCTAAAAGAAAAAAGATAATTAATATACTGTGCTAGTTATGCGAAAATTACATTATGTAAATGCTTCTCTAACTTACCTTTTATGAACGCACGCGCTGGTGAATCTGCGATGATAGCTCTAACGCGTATTTGGATGAGCTTATCGGCTATGACGAATGATGGCTAATTGGTTCCGGATCTGGAATGCAAAAGATGGATATTAATATTGCAATTAAATATGCTTTCATGTAGTCAATCTTGTTCTTACCTTCATACGTGGTTGCTGCAGGAATGATGTTAGCACCGAATGAACTGCTCTCGCCAAATAATTCTGCCTCTAGTTTAGCGTTATTAGCTTTGATAATCTTGCTGGTTTGGCCGGTTCGACGCATTCTTTTGACCGACATTGTTACACTTCGAACACTACTACAAGGAATGCACTTGAGAAATGTAAGCAATTTGCGTCACTTAATCGCAAACGTATGTAAGTTGCTTGATAGTTAACGCAAAGCTAGAACAAATTCTCTACACACTTGTTCACTATTTTTTTTCACTCAGGAAGTTTGTAACACTGTCACGCGCGC
>NW_023405290.1:0-113397 GCF_013141755.1 Anopheles stephensi
AACCCAGTCAAGGAACCCGCTTCTGGGTTGGGGGGTTGGTGAAGTTTGTGAGCAATTTTATTCGATCCTTCGATACAATCGCAAAACTGTGTACAATTATCAGACCAAACCATGTGTGTTGTGTTGTTCACGGGCAAGCTTCCCTGGAAAGCGGAATGGGAATGCGATGGAAGAAACCAAGCTAGCTTTAGATAGAATAAAACTACATTTCTATGTAATTGAAACAGTGGCCGTGCAGTGGCTATTTATTGATTATTTTAATGCGTAATGGTCTATCGTAATGGTACAGTACTCCCTCCGTAATGGCCACCTCGTTCTCGTTCTCGTTGGTCGTTGGCTATTATGTGCCGAGCGCATGCGTCGTACCGTGGTCCAAAATCTAGCCGGATCTAGCACATTGAGCGGGTGCTGCGCTCGTTGGTATACCGCGCGCTCTTCGCTCCTAGCATTTCGTCATAGTCCAACAGCAAATGTGGCCAGCACCAAAACAGCTGTTCAGCCCACCCTGGCAGGCGACAGCTGGCAAAGGCTAACTGCCAACATGGTAGCCCGAGATGCTCGATGCTCATGCGTAAGTAGGCGTAAAGGAGTCCGCCAACAGTGTCCACTTCCACGATCCCACTTCCAACAAATAAATTTCCGGACGGGTTGTAACGTTTGTCTTGTACACACGTAAAACGAAACCCCTGTCACCTATGCGGTCGAGCTCGAACACAGTTCCCGGTCCTTTCAGTTCGAGTTCTGGATTTGCGTCAATTTAGGTATGTAGAGGGGCCTACACGTAATTTTGCGCGCTTCGAATAATTGTAAGTCCACTCGTGTGCATCCCATCGGTCGACAGGTAAAAACGCTTCATGTCGTCCGGCATAAAACGAAATTCTTGTACTCCCAAGCCCTTAAATCTGCCACTGTGCATGGTCCGTTGTCATCTTAATGTCACGTTGCTCACTCGCGGCAGTTCGTTCAGTTTGTTCTTCAGTTCACACGTCAGTTGTTCCAGGTGCAACGACGTATCATTACGACGGTTTCCGATCTTTACGGCTGGCCATTTTCGATGAAATATGGTGCTGAGATGAGACACAGTGGAAAAGCGTCTGTTGCACACTTCAGCTTGCTAAATAATGGTTTCAACGCATGCCTGACTTTTACTTATTATTATTCCTATGGATGGTTTCCAATGTGTGCTGAGATGTGTTTTCAATTCACACTGTCATTATCTAATGTCGTCTAGTAGGCAACAGAGATTTGCCGTGTTCTCATGTTTTCAATTTAGTGTTTCGTGTTCCGTGTGCCGGCCTCGCATTCGCCCGTTACACACAGTGTTTGAAAGTGTATGCTCGACGTTAATTCGACGTCTTTCGGCGTTGAAAACACCACAGGCGGGCGGCCTGCCCCCCGGACAGAATTCGGGGGCAGCCTGTTACCTCCGCTCGATCCAGTTACCGAATACACGAAAGAAAGCTCGCGCGAGTGATTTGGTTTTGCTGTGCATCCTGCCAGGCTTACCAACGCGCGTGTGCTGAGTCTCTCCAGCATCCAGGACTGCCTGAGATGCGTGCAAGTGGCCATCGCGAGAGTGTGGAGAGTGTTTCGTGCGCGTGGATGTCTGCCGTCTGGCGGGGAGGCAGTGTGCTGTACTTGTTGTTTCACACGTCTCTTCTGCTAGACGATACTTCTGGATGGTGAATGCGCGGGTACGTCCAGTGCATACGTTGGTGAGTAGTTTCGCATTCCGCTAACGATGACGGTAATAACATCAACCAACGTGTTCCGGACACCAACGGATGTGCTTGATTATACTCACGGTGATGTTTTTTTTTTTGCTCCGTCGCAGGAACGCAACAGGAACGGAACATCTAGCCGTCGTTTGACGATGTACGAAACAAGGATTTGGGCATCGGGTAAGAGCGCACATACCGTTCACTTTCGCCAAATTTAGCCAAATACTGCCCACCGTTCTTAACTACTGTCCGTTTGTTGCAGCTCCCTGATCCCGCCACTCGTCCGGGAAGTGGTCCGGGAATCAATATAGTGCTGGAACGCTCTCCTGAAGACACCGGTGTTGAAACGCGGTTGAATTTTTGACCGACCCAACTGACAGACCGTTGGGAGCCCTATAAATTTTCCAACATTGTCCCCCAAGTGTGCCACGGTTAAATATGTTTGTTAGGCGATAATAAACACCTCAATGCTAAAATTCGCTCTTTCGTGATGACGCAACCTCTCTTTAGCGACTTTATAAACCCGATCTTCGTGATGACACACCTCTCTTTCGCGATTGTACAAACCGTGGCTTCACTTCCCATCTTCTGTCAGTTGCTTCGTGGGTGTGTGTTTGTTTGTTTGTTTGTTTGTTTGCTGTTTTTCACTTTCTCTATATTCTGTATTCGACTCTTGCCATGCGGGTTTTCTACTAAGCTGATACATCTAAGACTGCTAATTTGTGCGCGGTTCTAACGTAAGTTCCACTGCTCGTTTGTACCGTGGCTTGCCTAACTTGACTGGTTCGAACCACTTGGTTCGTCGGGTAAGTGTGGGTAAGTATTCTGCTAACCATTTCTTCCAGAATAAATCTGCTGAATGCTGCGCCATTCGCCACGACGACCGGATTGTAGCAGGGCTATCACAGAAAACTGCCGGTGGTTTGCTTCCATCAGAGCTCCCAAGGAGGAGAGTGATTAGATGTTATAGGGTCAGCCAGTTCGTCGTTCAGGGGCACGTAGGTAAGTGGTCTCGAATTAAGATGAGTTCGATCTCCGTGAACGTTGACAGCATTACTTCATCCGTAGGGCGCTTGGTGAACACGAACTGATTCAGTGCCTTCTTCACGGAACGTACCAAACGCTCCAGCAGCCGCCAGCTCGGTCATCAGAACGTCGTGATCAACCTCTTCCAAAGCTTCCTTCAACTCACGAGAGGCATGTGCTCCCGAATAATGAGATCGGTTCGTAGTCTCGCCGAGGAAGGATGATCGGGTTCCGTGAATTATTCCGTGGAACGGACAACATTAGCATACACAAACAAAAACCATCCAAAGTCAGCTCAATCAAACAAGTCGTATCGCCGACCGCCGACTGTTCCCCTGCTCAAGACGAACTTTTCACAGTGTAGCACCGGAGAAGAAAAGCCGATGCGATTTTTGCGGATGCGTGCGGGAAGCGTGGAAAAACGACGGTACACATTGGTATGGTAAGAACTTCAAGAACAGTTTTCCTTTTCATTCACACCAATAAACCGGGCCCGGTCTGCCGGAGACTGGTGAAGAAGCTTGGATAAATAAACAACGGCACAGCACGACACATACACACACACACACACACACACACACACACACACACACACACACACACACACATGTACTTTTTTCTATTTCACATGTATTTTTTCCTATTTGTTTCGATTTTTTTAACATGTAAATGTCGATGGATTCGCCACATTCCCTGGTGTGGGGTAGGGCAAACAATACGAGCTCACTTCAACTTTTGCTGTCTTGGCGAAGCATGAGAATTTTTATGGCCCTCTCCAAGAAAAACCTTTCAAACAAATGGTGGTAAACTGACCTCGATAGCGCTAGACGGGTGATCGAATCAACGATCGAAACCCCAAAAAACCAGCACCACAGTCCCCCCCCCCTTCCGAAACGATCGATAAATTTCGATCGATTTTCCACACCAACGCCGAGAGACGTTTTCCGAAACATAATTCAAATAAATAATATCGCTGTGTCTGGCTAGTGGATCGAAACTCTACGGCCAGAGTCAAAGCAATGGGAAAGCGAACAGGCAGTAAGGTAAGAGATTATCGACCAGCACCTTTCACTGGTCTCCTTTGCCTTCCGTACTCCTCCCTTGGGGGAGTACTCCCCAAATCACTCATCGCCACTGGCTTATGTTTTGTGGACATGGAGAGCGAGAAAAAAGCCAGCAGCAGCAATAGCGAGAGGAGAAAGAAAGAGCGAAAGAATTTTAAGCGAGATTTTTGATTATTACTATGCTGCCTGCCCGAGCTATTCTTCTGCTCGGGAGATGGAGTGTATCACGGAACCGGATTTATGCGGATGCAGACCAATAAAGCAGGTGAAGGCGAACGTTGAAGGGAACCGAATCACGAAACAGCCTCCCATTTGCAAAGGCCCCAACGGAAACCGCCCCGCGGGGAAGGAGGAGGTCCATTAGACTGTGACGGCAGCGGAAGGTGAAATTGATTCTTGAAAAACTCGAACGGAAACCGAATTTCTTTCCTTCCTCGTATTTTTCACCATCCAATCTGGGGCCGGGTGAACAGGAAAGGGACGCATTTGGAGGGAGTGAGGACAACCGGAGAGAAGTTTGCGATTGCGATCCGCTTATTTTTAGCCCACCACTAAGAAGGTTCTCCCGCAACGACGACTGCCTGACCCGTCTGGCCCGTGCCTTGCCGTGTGTGTTCCTGTTGCCTACCGTGTACGCGAATTTATTACAGCGCCCCGTAACCGTAAGGCCCTGGCGTCTTTTAGCAGGCGTCGTCGTTCTTTTTTTTTCCTGATGAGATTCTTCGGGATAAGTTGAAGGGAAGGGAAAGGATTTGCTAAGGTAGGGTCTGCTATTAGTTTCGGAAGGGACAGTTAGGTGAAATTTGGTGAAAGTTTCAGCGCGATTGTGGACTAAATAAATATGGTAAAAATACATTTTGTACTGTCTGGTGATGGTGTTACAATACGTTCCATTGAGAGTAAAGTTTTGTGGATGAAAAAAAAAAACTGGAAGCTTTCTTTGTAGACAACAATTAATATTTCAAAAAGTCCTGATCATGTGAGTATCACAAAAGACAGTAAATGTCGTGGAACACTGTTTTCTTCCTGCAGTAAATATTGTTACTCGTAAGAGTTCGACTATTTTTTTCAAATAGCCAGAGGAAAATTTCTAGAACTAGTTTTTCCATCTTCATAAACTACATTATCATGTTCATCCACCTTATTCACTTGATATATTGAACCTCATGAGCAAGAGTAGCAAGTTCATGCCAATAATTCATTCATTCACCGGTCGAGAACGATGAGCGGTTCTGTAATTTGGTGGTGATGGACGATCTTTCGAAGTTCTTCCGACGTATCTTTCTCGGGGTCGACGCGTGCAGGCCACGCATTTTCCGGTTCACAGAGAAACGGCGGTCCCCTAAACCATCGCCCTTGTGCCGATAGGTCCGGCGTCTTAGCCCATTTCGTCCCATCGTCAGCCACGTTCATCTTCGTTGGTATCCAGCGCCATTGACTAGGATCAGTGCTTTCAAGCAGCTCACCTACGCGAAACGCCACGAACTGATTATATCGTCTGTGGTCCGAATGTAGCCAGCTGAGCATATTTTGGAAAGCTTTTGGAAACTTTCGTTTTGTTTTTGTTTTTTTTTATGTGGAGTTTCTGTTTTTCAGTCGCTTAAGCATAATGTGTGGCCGACCTTTTACCCGACGTTTAATGCGTGCGCGCATTTTCGCCTCGAGGACGCGTTTATTTAGACCAACGACGACGGTTTCAGACGCTAAGTGTCATCGTTTTTTTTAAACTATGTCGTCGCCTATGAACATGCACATTGTAATATTATTGTACCGGCACCAGTGATGGCACCGACGTACGCGTTGTACAAACAACTAGACCACGCCCATTGCCACTCCTTTTGCCACCGCCGCCGTCGTTTTTAGTCCCCCGTGGGGGTAGTTGCGAAAAAATCACCAATTTTCGACACTGCCGCATAGACGCACGCCCATACAAAGCTGGCCGCGTTGATCGGGCCCTTCTCAGGCGGCGAGCAGTACTGGCAGCTGTGCGCGCTGTACAAGCCATCATTCCCACTGGCGCACCTTTTCCCAGCATCGCGAATCACCGGCGTCGTTGTTAGTTTCGCCTCACAGTAGTGCGCCAAACACGCGCGTACCCAGCACTGCACTATAAACGCACCGCATTCATACTGGCCCGGCAACGCGGTCGCTTCTCGCACAATGTCTGAATATCGAACGGTGCAAGGTAATGATTTGTACGGGTGTAAATAAACAAATGATGTGTGTGTGTGTGTGTGTGCGTGATGTGTAAGTTGTGTTCGTTGCGCAGTGCTGTCTGTCCGGCACTGTGTATTGCCCAGGTGCCCATATACTGCTACGGGTTAACACAGTCAAGGAACCCGCTTCTGGGTGGTGGAGGTTGGTGAAGTTTGTGAAGCAATTTTATTCGATCCTTCGATACAATCGCAAAACTGTGTACAATTATCAGACCAAACCATGTGTGTTGTGTTGTTCACGGGCAAAGCTGGTCCCTGGAAAGCGGAATGGGAATGCGAATGGAAGGAAACCAAAGCTAGCTTTAGATAGAAATAAAACTACATTTCTATGTAATTGAAACAGTGGCCGTGCAGTGGCTATTTATTGATTATTTTAAATGCGTAATGGTCTATCGTAATGGTAAAGTAAAGTAATCCTCCGTAATGGCCACCTCGTTCTCGTTCTCGTTGGTCGTTGGCTATTTATGTGCCGAGCGCATGCGTCGTACCGTGGTCCAAAATCTAGCCGGATCTAGCACATTGAGCGGGTGCTGCGCTCGTTGGTATACCGGCGCGCTCTTCGCTCCTAGCATTTCGTCATAGTCCAACAGCAAATGTGGAGCCAGCACCAAAAACAGCTGTTCAGCCCACCCTGGCAGGCGACAGCTGGCAAAGGCTAACTGCCAACATGGTAGCCCGAGATGCTCGATGCTCATGCGTAAGTAGGTCGTAAAGGAGTCCGCCAACAGTGTCCACTTCCACGATCCCACTTCCAACAAATAAATTTCCGGACGGGTTGTAACGTTTGTCTTGTACACGAGTAAAACGAAACCCCTGTCACCTATGCGGTCGAGCTCGAACACAGTTCCCGGTCCTTTCAGTTCGAGGTTCTGGATTTGCGTCAATTTAGGTATGTAGAGGTGGCCTACACGTAATTTTGCGCGCTTCGAATAATTGTAAGTCCAGCTCGTGTGCATCCCATCGGTCGACAGGTAAAAACGCTTCATGTCGTCCGGCATAAAAACGAAATTCTTGTACTCCCAAGCCCTTAAATCTGCCACTGTGCATGGTCCGTTGTCATCCAATGTCACGTTGCTCACTCGGGGCAGTTCGTTCAGTTTTTTCTTCAGTCCAAACGTCAGTTGCTCCAGGTGCAACGACGTATCATTACGACGGTTTTCGATCTTACGGCTGGCCATTTTCGATGAAATATGGTGCTGAGATGAGACACAGTGGAAAAAGCGTCTGTTGCACACTTCAGCTTGCTAAATAATGGTTTCAACGCATGCCTGACTTTTACTTATTAATTATTCCTATGGATGGTTTCCAATGTGTGCTGAGATGTGTTTTCAATTCACACTGTCATTATCTAATGTCGTCTAGTAGGCAAACAGAGATTTGCCGTGTTTCTCATGTTTTCAATTTAGTGTTTCGTGTTCCGTGTGCCGGCCTCGCATTCGCCCGTTACACACAGTGTTTGAAAGTGTATGCTCGACGTTAATTCGACGTCTTTCGGCGTTGAAAACACCACAGGCGGGCGGCCTGCCCCCCGGACAGAATTCGGGGGCAGCCTGTTACCTCCGCACGATCCAGTTACCGAATACACGAAAGAAAGCTCGCGCGAGTGATTTGTGTTTGCTGTGCACATCCTGCCAGGCTTATCAACGCGCGTGTGCTGAGTCTCTCCAGCATCCAGGACTGCCTGAGATGCGTGCAAGTGGCCATCGCGAGAGTGTGGAGAGTGTTTCGTGCGCGTGGATGTCTGCCGGTCTGGCGGGGAGGCAGTGTGCTGTACTTGTTGTTTCACACGCTCTTCTGCTAGACGATACTTCTGGATGCTGAATGCGCGGTACGTCCAGTGCATACGTTGGGTGAGTAGTTTCGCATTCCGCTAACGATGACGGTAATAACATCAACCAACGTGTTCCGGACACCAACGGATGTGCTTGATTATACTCACGGTGATGTTTTTTTTTTTTGCTCCGTCGCAGGAACGCACAGGAACGGAACATCTAGCCGTCGTTTGACGATGTACGAAACAAGGATTTGGGCATCGGGTAAGAGCGCACATACCGTTCACTTTCGCAAATTTAGCCAAATACTGCCACACGTTCTTAACTACTGTCCGTTTGTTGCAGCTCCTGATCCCGCCACTCGTCCGGGAAGTGGTCCGGGAATCAATATAGTGCTGGAACGCTCTCCTGAAGACACCGGTGTTGAAACGCGGTTGAATTTTTGACCGACCCAACTGACAGACCGTTGGGAGCCCTATAAATTTTCCAACATTGTCCCCCCAAGTGTGCCACGGTTAAATATGTTTGTTAGGCGATAATAAACACCTCAATGCAAAATTCGCTCTTCGTGATGACGCAACCTCTCTTTAGCGACTTTATAAACCCGATCTTCGTGATGACACACCTCTCTTTCGCGATTGTACAAACCGTGGCTTCACTTCCCATCTTCTGTCAGTTGCTTCGTGGGTGTGTGTTTGTTTGTTTGTTTGTTTGCTGTTTTTCACTTTCTCTATATTCTGTATTCGACTCTTGCCATGCGGTTTTCTACTAAGCTGATACATCTAAGACTGCTAATTTGTGCGCGGTTCTAACGTAAGTTCCACTGCTCGTTTGTACCGTGGCTTGCCTAACTTGACTGGTTCGAACCACTTGGTTCGTCGGGTAAGTGTGGGTAAGTATTCTGCTAACCATTTCTTCCAGAATAAATCTGCTGAATGCTGCGCCATTCGCCACGACGACCGGATTGTAGCAGGGCTATCACAGAAAACTGCCGGTGGTTTGCTTCCATCAGAGCTCCCAAGGAGGAGAGTGATTAGATGTTATAGGGTCAGCCAGTTCGTCGTTCAGGGGCACGTAGGTAAGTGGTCTCGAATTAAGGATGAGTTCGATCTCCGTGAACGTTGACAGCATTACTTCATCCGTAGGGCGCTTGGTGAACACGAACTGATTCAGTGCCTTCTTCACGGAACGTACCAAACGCTCCCAGCAGCCGCCAAGCTCGGTCATCAGAACGTCGTGATCAACCTCTTCCAAAGCTTCCTTCAACTCACGAGAGGCATGTTGCTCCCGAATAATGAGATCGGTTCCGTAGTCTCGCCGAGGAAGGATGATCGGGTTCCGTGAATTATTCCGTGGGAACGGACAAACATTAGCATACACAAACAAAAACCATCCAAAGTCAGCTCCAATCAAACAAGTCGTATCGCCGACCGCCGACTGTTCCCTGCTCAAGACGAACTTTTCACAGTGTAGCAACGGAGAAGAAAAGCCGATGCGATTTTTGCGGATGCGTGCGGGGAAGCGTGGAAAAACGACGGTACACATTGGTATGGTAAGAACTTCAAGAACAGTTTTCCTTTTCATCCACACCAATAAACCGGGCCCGGTCTGCCGGAGACTGGCGAAGAAGCTTGGATAAATAAACAACGGCACGGCACGGCACGGCACACACACACACACACACACACACACACACACACACACACACACACACACACACACACACACACACACACACACACACACACACACACACACACACACACACACACACACACATGTACTTTTTTCTATTTCACATGTATTTTTTCCTATTTGTTTCGATTTTTTTAACATGTAAATGTCGATGGATTCGCCACATTCCCTGGTGTGGGGTAGGGCAAACAATACGAGCTCGTTTCAACTTTTGCTGTCTTGGCGAAGCATGAGAATTTTAATGGCCCTCTCCAAGAAAAACCTTTCAAACAAATGGTGGTAAACTGACCTCGATAGCGCTAGACGGGTGATCGATTCAACGATCGAAACCCCAAAAAACCAGCACCACAGTCCCCCCCCCCCCCCCCCCCCCCTTCCGAAACGATCGATAAATTTCGATCGAATTTCCACACCAACGCTGAGAGACGTTTTCCGAAACATAATTCAAATAAATAATATCGCTGTGTCTGGCTAGTGGATCGAAACTCTACGGCCAGAGTCAAAGCAATGGGAAAGCGAACAGGCAGTAAGGTAAGAGATTATCGACCAGCACCTTTCACTGGTCTCCTTTGCCTTCCGTACTCCTCCCTTGGGGGAGTACTCCCCAAATCACTCATCGCCACTGGCTTATGTTTTGTGGACATGGAGAGCGAGAAAAAAGCCAGCAGCAGCAATAGCGAGAGGAGAAAAGAGAGAGCGAAAGAATTTTAAGCGAGATTTTGATTATTACTATGCTGCCTGCCCGAGCTATTCTTCTGCTCGGGAGATGGAGTGTATCACGGAACCGGATTTATGCGGATGCAGACCAATACAGCAGGTGAAGGCAGAACGTTGAAGGGAACCGAATCACGAAACAGCCTCCCATTTGCAAAGGCCCCAACGGAAACCGCCCCGCGGGGAAGGAGGAGATCCATTAGACTGTGACGGCAGCGGAAGGTGAAATTGATTCTTGAAAAACTCGAACGGAAACCGAATTTCTTTCCTTCCTCGTATTTTTCACCATCCAATCTGGGGCCGGGTGAACAGGAAAGGGACGCATTTGGAGGGAGTGAGGACAACCGGAGAGAAGTTTGCGATTGCGATCCGCTTATTTTTAGCCCACCACTAAGAAGGTTCTCCCGCAACGACGACTGCCTGACCCGTCTGGCCCGTGCCTTGCCGTGTGTGTTCCTGTTGCCTACCGTGTACGCGAATTTATTACCGTAAGGCCCTGGCGTCTTTTAGCAGGCGTCGTCGTTCTTTTTTTTCCTGATGAGATTCTTCGGGATAAGTTGAAGGGAAGGGAAAGGATTTGCTAAGGTAGGGTCTGCTATTAGTTTCGGAAGGGACAGTTAGGTGAAATTTGGTGAAAGTTTCAGCGCGATTGTGGACTAAATAAATATGGTAAAAATACATTTTGTACTGTCTGGTGATGGTGTTACAATACGTTCCATTGAGAGTAAAGTTTTGTGGATGAAAAAAAAACTGGGAAGCTTTCTTTGTAGACAACAATTAATATTTCAAAAAGTCCTGATCATGTGAGTATCACAAAAGACAGTAAATGTCGTGGAACACTGTTTTCTTCCTGCAGTAAATATTGTTACTCGTAAGAGTTCGACTATTTTTTTCAAATAGCCAGAGGAAAATTTCTAGAACTAGTTTTTCCATCTTCATAAACTACATTATCATGTTCATCCACCTTATTCACTTGATATATTGAACCTCATGAGCAAGAGTAGCAAGTTCATGCCAATAATTCATTCATTCACCGGTCGAGAACGATGAGCGGTTCTGTAATTTGGTGGTGATGGACGATCTTTCGAAGTTCTTCCGACGTATCTTTCTCGGGGTCGACGCGTGCAGGCCACGCATTTTCCGGTTCCCAGAGAAACGGCGGTCCCCTAAACCATCGCCCTTGTGCCGATAGGTCCGGCGTCTTAGCCCATTTCGTCCCATCGTCAGCCACGTTCATCTTCGTTGGTATCCAGCGCCATTGACTAGGATCAGTGCTTTCAAGCAGCTCACCTACGCGAAACGCCACGAACTGATTATATCGTCTGTGGTCCGAATGTAGCCAGCTGAGCACATTTTGGAAAGCTTTTGGAAACTTTCGTTTTGTTTTTTTTTTATGTGGAGTTTCTGTTTTCCAGTCGCTTAAGCATAATGTGTGGCCAACCTTTTACCCGACGTTTAATGCGTGCGCGCCTTTTCGCCTCGAGGACGCGTTTATTTAGACCAACGACGACGGTTTCAGACGCTAAGTGTCATCGTTTTTTTACAACTATGTCGTCGCCTATGAACATGCACATTGTAATATTATTGTACCGGCACCAGTGATGGCACCGACGTACGCGTTGTACAAACAACCAGACCACGCCCATTGCCACTCCTTTTGCCACCGCCGCCGTCGTTTTTAGTCCCCCGTGGGGGTAGTTGCGAAAAAATCACCAATTTTCGACACTGCCGCATAGACGCACGCCCATACAAAGCTGGCCGCGTTGATCGGGCCCTTCTCAGGCGGCGAGCATTACTGGCAGCTGTGCGCGCTGTACAAGCCATCATTCCCACTGGCGCACCTTTTCCCAGCATCGCGAATCACCGGCGTCGTTGTTAGTTTCGCCTCACAGTAGTGCGCCAAACACGCGCGTACCCAGCACTGCACTATAAACGCACCGCATTCATACTGGCCCGGCAACGCGGTCGCTTCTCGCACAATGTCTGAATATCGAACGGTGCAAGGTAATGATCTGTGTGTCTGTGTGTGTGTGTGCGTGATGTGTAAGTTGTGTTCGTTGCGCAGTGCTGTCTGTCCGGCACTGTGTATTGCCCAGGTGCCCATATACTGCTACGGGTTAACACAGTCAAGGAACCCGCTTCTGGGTGGTGGAGGTTGGTGAAGTTTGTGAAGCAATTTTATTCGATCCTTCGATACAATCGCAAAACTGTGTACAATTATCAGACCAAACCATGTGTGTTGTGTTGTTCACGGGCAAAGCTGGTCCCTGGAAAGCGGAATGGGAATGCGAATGGAAGGAAACCAAAGCTAGCTTTAGATAGAAATAAAACTACATTTCTATGTAATTGAAACAGTGGCCGTGCAGTGGCTATTTATTGTTTATTTTAAATGCGTAATGGTCTATCGTAATGGTAAAGTAATCCTCCGTAATGGCCACCTCGTTCTCGTTCTCGTTGGTCGTTGGCTATTTATGTGCCGAGCGCATTCGTCGTACCGTGGTCCAAAATCTAGCCGGATCTAGCACATTGAGCGGGTGCTGCGCTCGTTGGTTTACCTTCGCGCTCTTCGCTCCTAGCATTTCGTCATAGTCCAACAGCAAATGTGGAGCCAGCACCAGAAACAGCTGTTCAGCCCACCCTGGCAGGCGACAGCTGGCAAAGGCTAACTGCCAACATGGTAGCCCGAGATGCTCGATGGTCATACGTAAGTAGGTCGTAAAGGAGTCCGCCAACAGTGTCCACTTCCACGATCCCACTTCCAACAAATAAATTTCCGGACGGGTTGTAACGTTTGTCTTGTACACGAGTAAAACGAAACCCCTGTCACCTATGCGGTCGAGCTCGAACACAGTTCCCGGTCCTTTCAGTTCGAGGTTCTGGATTTGCGTCAATTTAGGTATGTAGAGGTGGCCTACACGTAATTTTGCGCGCTTCGAATAATTGTAAGTCCAGCTCGTGTGCATCCCATCGGTCGACAGGTAAAAACGCTTCATGTCGTCCGGCATAAAAACGAAATTCTTGTACTCCCAAGCCCTTAAATCTGCCACTGTGCATGGTCCGTTGTCATCTGATGTCACGTTGCTCACTCGTGGCAGCTCGTTCAGTTTATTCTTCAGTTCACACGTCAGTTGCTCCAGGTGCAACGACGTATCATTACGACGGTTTTCGATCTTACGGCTGGCCATTTTCGATGAAATATGGTGCTGAGATGAGACACAGTGGAAAAAGCGTCTGTTGCACACTTCAGCTTGCTAAATAATGGTTTCAACGCATGCCTGACTTTTACTTATTAATTATTCCTATGGATGGTTTCCAATGTGTGCTGAGATGTGTTTTCAATTCACACTGTAATTATCTAATGTCGTCTAGTAGCCAAACAGAGATTTGCCGTGTTTCTCATGTTCAATTTAGTGTTTCGTGTTCCGTGTGCCGGCCTCAAATTCGCCCGTTACACACAGTGTTTGAAAGTGTATGCTCGACGTTAATTCGACGTCTTTCGGCGTTGAAAACACCACAGGCGGGCGGCCTGCCCCCCGGACAGAATTCGGGGGCAGCCTGTTACCTCCGCTCGATCCAGTTACCGAATACACGAAAGAAAGCTCGCGCGAGTGATTTGTGTTTGCTGTGCACATCCTGCCAGGCTTACCAACGCGCGTGTGCTGAGTCTCTCCAGCATCCAGGACTGCCTGAGATGCGTGCAAGTGGCCATCGCGTGATGGAGAGTGTTTCGTGCGCGTGGATGTCTGCCGGTCTGGCGGGGAGGCAGTGTGCTGTACTTGTTGTTTCACACGCTCTTCTGCTAGACGATACTTCTGGATGCTGAATGCGCGGTACGTCCAGTGCATACGTTGGGTGAGTAGTTTCGCATTCCGCTAACGATGACGGTAATAACATCAACCAACGTGTTCCGGACACCAACGGATGTGCTTGATTATACTCACGGTGATGTTTTTTTTTTGCTCCGTCGCAGGAACGCACAGGAACGGAACATCTAGCCGTCGTTTGACGATGTACGAAACAAGGATTTGGGCATCGGGTAAGAGTGCACATACCGTTCACTTTCGCAAATTTAGCCAAATACTGCCACACGTTCTTAACTACTGTCCGTTTGTTGCAGCTCCCGATCCCGCCACTCGTCCGGGAAGTGGTCCGGGAATCAATATAGTGCTGGAACGCTCTCCTGAAGACACCGGTGTTGAAACGCGGTTGAATTTTTGACCGACCCAACTGACAGACCGTTGGGAGCCCTATAAAGTTTTCAACATTGTCCCCCCAAGTGCGCCACGGTTAAATATGTTTGTTAGGCGATAATAAACACCTCAATGCTAAATTCGCTCTTTGTGATGACGCAACCTCTCTTTGGCGACTTTATAAACCCGATCTTCGTGATGACACACCTCTCTTTCGCGATTGTACAAACCGTGGCTTCACTTCCCATCTTCTGTCAGTTGCTTCGTGGGTGTGTGTTTGTTTGTTTGTTTGTTTGTTTGCTGTTTTTCACTTTCGCTATATTCTGTATTCGACTCTTGCCATGCGGTTTTCTACTAAGCTGATACATCTAAGACTACTAATTTGTGCGCGGGTCTAACGTAAGTTCCACTGCTCGTTTGTACCGTGGCTTGCCTAACTTGACTGGTTCGAACCACTTGGTTTGTCGGGTAAGTGTGGGTAAGTATTCTGCTAATCATTTCTTCCAAAATAAATCTGCTGAATGCTGCGCCATTCGCCACGACGACCGGATTGTAGCAGGGCTATCACAGAAAACTGCCGGTGGTTTGCTTCCATCAGAGCTCCCAAGGAGGAGAGTGATTAGATGTTATAGGGTCAGCCAGTTCGTCGTTCAGGGGCACGTAGGTAAGTGGTCTCGAATTAAGGATGAGTTCGATCTCCGTGAACGTTGACAGCATTACTTCATCCGTAGGGCGCTTGGTGAACACGAACTGATTCAGTGCCTTCTTCACGGAACGTACCAAACGCTCCCAGCAGCCGCCAAAGTGAGGCACCCCAGGCGGGTTAAATGTCCACTTCATCCGCGGTCCGCAGAGCTCGGTCATCAGAACGTCGTGATCAACCTCTTCCAAAGCTTCCTTCAACTCTCGAGAGGCATGTTGCTCCCGAATAATGAGATCGGTTCCGTAGTCTCGCCGAGGAAGGATGATCGGGTTCCGTGAATTATTCCGTGGGAACGGACAAACATTAGCATACACAAACAAAAACCATCCAAAGTCAGCTCCAATCAAACAAGTCGTATCGCCGACCGCCGACTGTTCCCTGCTCAAGACGAACTTTTCACAGTGTAGCAACGGAGAAGAAAAGCCGATGCAATTTTTGCGGATGCGTGCGGGGAAGCGTGGAAAAACGACGGTACACATTGGTATGGTAAGAACTTCAAGAACAGTTTTCCTTTTCATCCACACCAATAAACCGGGCCCGGTCTGCCGGAGACTGGCGAAGAAGCTTGGATAAATAAACAACGGCACGGCACGGCACATACACACACACACACACACACACACACACACACACACACACACACACACACACACACACACACACACACACACACACACACACATGTACTTGGTTCGCGTGTTTTCCTAGCGGCCCCCGGGAGTCGAGTTTCCCTTTTCGCCGAAGGTTCCGAATCCGGACTACTGTCCGCAGAGGGCATTGCATTCATTCCTTCAAATCGCTTCCATCCATAGCTGTCCCACACGCCGTTTCTGCGAAGGATTTGTTTCCGTTTAGCTTACGGGGGTATTTTTTCCTATTTGTTTCGATTTTTTTTAACATGTAAATGTCGATGGATTCGATCGATAAATTTCGATCGATTTTCCACACCAACGCCGAGAGACGTTTTCCGAAACATAATTCAAATAAATAATATCGCTGTGTCTGGCTAGTGGATCGAAACTCTACGGCCAGAGTCAAAGCAATGGGAAAGCGAACAGGCAGTAAGGTAAGAGATTATCGACCAGCACCTTTCACTGGTCTCCTTTGCCTTCCGTACTCCTCCCTTGGGGGAGTACTCCCCAAATCACTCATCGCCACTGGCTTATGTTTTGTGGACATGGAGAGCGAGAAAAAAGCCAGCAGCAGCAATAGCGAGAGGAGAAAAGAAAGAGCGAAAGAATTTTAAGCGAGATTTTGATTATTACTATGCTGCCTGCCCGAGCTATTCTTCTGCTCGGGAGATGGAGTGTATCACGGAACCGGATTTATGCGGATGCAGACCAATAAAGCAGGTGAAGGCGAACGTTGAAGGGAACCGAATCACGAAACAGCCTCCCATTTGCAAAGGCCCCAACGGAAACCGCCCCGCGGGGAAGGAGGAGATCCATTAGACTGTGACGGCAGCGGAAGGTGAAATTGATTCTTGAAAAACTCGAACGGAAACCGAATTTCTTTCCTTCCTCGTATTTTTCACCATCCAATCTGGGGCCGGGTGAACAGGAAAGGGACGCATTTGGAGGGAGTGAGGACAACCGGAGAGAAGTTTGCGATTGCGATCCGCTTATTTTTAGCCCACCACTAAGAAGGTTCTCCCGCAACGACGACTGCCTGACCCGTCTGGCCCGTGCCTTGCCGTGTGTGTTCCTGTTGCCTACCGTGTACGCGAATTTATTACAGCGCCCCGTAACCGTAAGGCCCTGGCGTCTTTTAGCAGGCGTCGTCGTTCTTTTTTTTTTTCCTGATGAGATTCTTCGGGATAAGTTGAAGGGAAGGGAAAGGATTTGCTAAGGTAGGGTCTGCTATTAGTTTCGGAAGGGACAGTTAGGTGAAATTTGGTGAAAGTTTCAGCGCGATTGTGGACTAAATAAATATGGTAAAAATACATTTTGTACTGTCTGGTGATGGTGTTACAATACGTTCCATTGAGAGTAAAGTTTTGTGGATGAAAAAAAAAACTGGGAAGCTTTCTTTGTAGACAACAATTAATATTTCAAAAAGTCCTGATCATGTGAGTATCACAAAAGACAGTAAATGTCGTGGAACACTGTTTTCTTCCTGCAGTAAATATTGTTACTCGTAAGAGTTCGACTATTTTTTTCAAATAGCCAGAGGAAAATTTCTAGAACTAGTTTTTCCATCTTCATAAACTACATTATCATGTTCATCCACCTTATTCACTTGATATATTGAACCTCATGAGCAAGAGTAGCAAGTTCATGCCAATAATTCATTCATTCACCGGTCGAGAACGATGAGCGGTTCTGTAATTTGGTGGTGATGGACGATCTTTCGAAATTCTTCCGACGTATCTTTCTCGGGGTCGACGCGAGCAGGCCACGCATTTTCCGGTTCCCAGAGAAACGGCGGTCCCCTAAACCATCGCCCTTGTGCCGATAGGCCCGGCGACTTAGCCCATTTCGTCCCATCGTCAGCCACGTTCATCTTCGTTGGTATCCAGCGCCATTGACTAGGATCAGTGCTTTCAAGCAGCTCACCTACGCGAAACGCCACGAACTGATTATATCGTCTGTGGTCCGAATGTAGCCAGCTGAGCACATTTTGGAAAGCTTTTGGAAACTTTCGTTTTGTTTTTTTTTTTATGTGGAGTTTCTGTTTTCCAGTCGCTTAAGCATAATGTGTGGCCAACCTTTTACCCGACGTTTAATGCGTGCGCGCCTTTTCGCCTCGAGGACGCGTTTATTTAGACCAACGACGACGGTAAACTATGTCGTCGCCTATGAACATGCACATTGTAATATTATTGTACCGGCACCAGTGATGGCACCGACGTACGCGTTGTACAAACAACCAGACCACGCCCATTGCCACTCCTTTTGCCACCGCCGCCGTCGGTTTTAGTCCCCCGTGGGGGTAGTTGCGAAAAAATCACGAATTTTCAGCACTGCCGCATAGACGCACGCCCATACAAAGCTGGCCGCGTTGATCGGGCCCTTCTCAGGCGGCGAGCAGTACTGGCAGCTGTGCGCGCTGTACAAGCCATCATTCCCACTGGCGCACCATTTCCCAGCATCGCGAATCACCGGCGTCGTTGTTAGTTTCGCCTCACAGTAGTGCGCCAAACACGCGCGTACCCAGCACTGCACTATAAACGCACCGCATTCATACTGGCCCGGCAACGCGGTCGCTTCTCGCACAATGTCTGAATATCGAACGGTGCAAGGTAATGAATTGTGTGGGTGTAAATAAACAAATGATGTGTGTGTATGTGTGTGTGTGGGTGATGTGTAAGTTGTGTTCGTTGCGCAGTGCTGTCTGTCCGGCACTGCGTATTGCCCAGGTGCCCATATACTACTACGAGTAAAACCCAGTCAAGGAACCCGCTTCTGGGTTGGGGGTGGTTGGTGAAGTTTGTGAAGCAATTTTATTCGATCCTTCGATACAATCGCAAAACTGTGTACAATTATCAGACCAAACCATGTGTGTTGTGTTGTTCACGGGCAAAGCTGGTCCCTGGAAAGCGGAATGGGAATGCGAATGGGAGGAAACCAAAGCTAGCTTTAGATAGAAATAAAACTACATTTCTATGTAATTGAAACAGTGGCCGTGCAGTGGCTATTTATTGATTATTTTAAATGCGTAATGGTCTATCGTAATGGTAAAGTAAAGTAATCCTCCGTAATGGCCACCTCGTTCTCGTTCTCGTTGGTCGTTGGCTATTTATGTGCCGAGCGCATGCGTCGTACCGTGGTCCAAAATCTAGCCGGATCTAGCACATTGAGCGGGTGCTGCGCTCGTTGGTATACCGGCGCGCTCTTCGCTCCTAGCATTTCGTCATAGTCCAACAGCAAATGTGGAGCCAGCACCAAAAACAGCTGTTCAGCCCACCCTGGCAGGCGACAGCTGGCAAAGGCTAACTGCCAACATGGTAGCCCGAGATGCTCGATGCTCATGCGTAAGTAGGTCGTAAAGGAGTCCGCCAACAGTGTCCACTTCCACGATCCCACTTCCAACAAATAAATTTCCGGACGGGTTGTAACATTTGTCTTGTACACCAGTAAAACGAAACCCCTGTCACCTATGCGGTCGAGCTCGAACACAGTTCCCGGTCCTTTCAGTTCGAGGTTCTGGATGTGTGTCAATTTAGGTATGTAGAGGTGGCCTACACGTAATTTTGCGCGCTTCGAATAATTGTAAGTCCAGCTCGTGTGCATCCCATCGGTCGACAGGTAAAAACGCTTCATGTCGTCCGGCATAAAAACGAAATTCTTGTACTCCCAAACCCTTAAATCTGCCGCTGTGCATGGTCCGTTGTCATCTGATGTCACGTTGCTCACTCGCGGCAGTTCGTTCAGTTTGTTCTTCAGTTCACACGTCAGTTGTTCCAGGTGCAACGACGTATCATTACGACGGTTTCCGATCTTACGGCTGGCCATTTTCGATGAAATATGGTGCTGAGATGAGACACAGTGGAAAAAACGTCTGTTGCACACTTCAGCTTGCTAAATAATGGTTTCAACGCATGCCTGACTTTTACTTATTAATTATTCCTATGGATGGTTTCCAATGTGTGCTGAGATGTGTTTTCAATTCACACTGTCATTATCTAATGTCGTCTAGTAGGCAAACAGAGATTTGCCGTGTTTCTCATGTTTTCAATTTATTGTTTCGTGTTCCGTGTGCCGGCCTCGCATTCGCCCGTTACACACAGTGTTTGAAAGTGTATGCTCGACGTTAATTCGACGTCTTTCGGCGTTGAAAACACCACAGGCGGGCGGCCTGCCCCACGGACAGAATTCGGGGGCAGCCTGTTACCTCCGCTCGATCCAGTTACCGAATACACGAAAGAAAGCTCGCGCGAGTGATTTGTGTTTGCTGTGCACATCCTGCCAGGCTTACCAACGCGCGTGTGCTGAGTCTCTCCAGCATCCAGGACTGCCTGAGATGCGTGCAAGTGGCCATCGCGAGAGTGTGGAGAGTGTTTCGTGCGCGTGGATGTCTGCCGGTCTGGCGGGGAGGCAGTGTGCTGTACTTGTTGTTTCACACGCTCTTCTGCTAGACGATACTTCTGGATGGTGAATGCGCGGTACGTCCAGTGCATACGTTGGGTGAGTAGTTTCGCATTCCGCTAACGATGACGGTAATAACATCAACCAACGTGTTCCGGACACCAACGGATGTGCTTGATTATACTCACGGTGATGTTTTTTTTTGCTCCGTCGCAGGAACGCACAGGAACGGAACATCTAGCCGTCGTTTGACGATGTACGAAACAAGGATTTGGGCATCGGGTAAGAGCTCACATACCGTTCACTTTCGCAAATTTAGCCAAATACTGCCACACGTTCTTAACTACTGTCCGTTTGTTGCAGCTCCCGATCCCGCCACTCGTCCGGGAAGTGGTCCGGGAATCAATATAGTGCTGGAACGCTCTCCTGAAGACACCGGTGTTGAAACGCGGTTGAATTTTTGACCGACCCAACTGACAGACCGTTGGGAGCCCTATAAATTTTCCAACATTGTCCCCCCAAGTGCGCCACGGTTAAATATGTTTGTTAGGCGATAATAAACACCTCAATGCTAAATTCGCTCTTTGTGATGACGCAACCTCTCTTTGGCGACTTTATAAACCCGATCTTCGTGATGACACACCTCTCTTTCGCGATTGTACAAACCGTGGCTTCACTTCCCATCTTCTGTCAGTTGCTTCGTGGGTGTGTGTTTGTTTGTTTGTTTGTTTGTTTGCTGTTTTTCACTTTCGCTATATTCTGTATTCGACTCTTGCCATGCGGTTTTCTACTAAGCTGATACATCTAAGACTGCTAATTTGTGCGCGGGTCTAACGTAAGTTCCACTGCTCGTTTGTACCGTGGCTTGCCTAACTTGACTGGTTCGAACCACTTGGTTTGTCGGGTAAGTGTGGGTAAGTATTCTGCTAATCATTTCTTACAGAATAAATCTGCTGAATGCTGCGCCATTCGCCACGACGACCGGATTGTAGCAGGGCTATCACAGAAAACTGCCGGTGGTTTGCTTCCATCAGAGCTCCCAAGGAGGAGAGTGATTAGATGTTATAGGGTCAGCCAGTTCGTCGTTCAGGGGCACGTAGGTAAGTGGTCTCGAATTAAGGATGAGTTCGATCTCCGTGAACGTTGACAGCATTACTTCATCCGTAGGGCGCTTGGTGAACACGAACTGATTCAGTGCCTTCTTCACGGAACGTACCAAACGCTCCCAGCAGCCGCCAAAGTGAGGCGCCCCAGGCGGGTTAAATGTCCACTTCATCCGCGGTCCGCAGAGCTCGGTCATCAGAACGTCGTGATCAACCTCTTCCAAAGCTTCCTTCAACTTTCGAGAGGCATGTTGCTCCCGAATAATGAGATCGGTTGCGTAGTCTCGCCGAGGAAGGATGATCGGGTTCCGTGAATTATTCCGTGGGAACGGACAAACATTAGCATACACAAACAAAAACCATCCAAAGTCAGCTCCAATCAAACAAGTCGTATCGCCGACCGCCGACTGTTCCCTGCTCAAGACGAACTTTTCACAGTGTAGCAACGGAGAAGAAAAGCCGATGCGATTTTTGCGGATGCGTGCGGGGAAGCGTGGAAAAACGACGGTACACATTGGTATGGTAAGAACTTCAAGAACAGTTTTCCTTTTCATCCACACCAATAAACCGGGCCCGGTCTGCCGGAGACTGGCGAAGAAGCTTGGATAAATAAACAACGGCACGGCACGGCACATACACACACACACACACACACACACACACACACACACACACACACACACACATGTACTTGGTTCGCGTGTTTTCCTAGCGGCCCCCGGGAGTCGAGTTTCCCTTTTCGCCGAAGGTTCCGAATCCGGACTACTGTCCGCAGAGGGCATTGCATTCATTCCTTCAAATCGCTTCCATCCATAGCTGTCCCACACGCCGTTTCTGCGAAGGATTTGTTTCCGTTTAGCTTACGGGGGTATTTTTTCCTATTTGTTTCGATTTTTTTTAACATGTAAATGTCGATGGATTCGATCGATAAATTTCGATCGATTTTCCACACCAACGCCGAGAGACGTTTTCCGAAACATAATTCAAATAAATAATATCGCTGTGTCTGGCTAGTGGATCGAAACTCTACGGCCAGAGTCAAAGCAATGGGAAAGCGAACAGGCAGTAAGGTAAGAGATTATCGACCAGCACCTTTCACTGGTCTCCTTTGCCTTCCGTACTCCTCCCTTGGGGGAGTACTCCCCAAATCACTCATCGCCACTGGCTTATGTTTTGTGGACATGGTGAGCGAGAAAAAAGCCAGCAGCAGCAATAGCGAGAGGAGAAAAGAAAGAGCGAAAGAATTTTAAGCGAGATTTTGATTATTACTATGCTGCCTGCCCGAGCTATTCTTCTGCTCGGGAGATGGAGTGTATTACGGAACCGGATTTATGCGGATGCAGACCAATACAGCAGGTGAAGGCGAACGTTGAAGGGAACCGAATCACGAAACAGCCTCCCATTTGCAAAGGCCCCAACGGAAACCGCCCCGCGGGGAAGGAGGAGATCCATTAGACTGTGACGGCAGCGGAAGGTGAAATTGATTCTTGAAAAACTCGAACGGAAACCGAATTTCTTTCCTTCCTCGTATTTTTCACCATCCAATCTGGGGACGGGTGAACAGGAAAGGGACGCATTTGGAGGGAGTGAGGACAACCGGAGAGAAGTTTGCGATTGCGATCCGCTTATTTTTAGCCCACCACTAAGAAGGTTCTCCCGCAACGACGACTGCCTGACCCGTCTGGCCCGTGCCTTGCCGTGTGTGTTCCTGTTGCCTACCGTGTACGCGAATTTATTACAGCGCCCCGTAACCGTAAGGCCCTGGCGTCTTTTAGCAGGCGTCGTCGTTCTTTTTTTTTTTCCTGATGAGATTCTTCGGGATAAGTTGAAGGGAAGGGAAAGGATTTGCTAAGGTAGGGTCTGCTATTAGTTTCGGAAGGGACAGTTAGGTGAAATTTGGTGAAAGTTTCAGCGCGATTGTGGACTAAATAAATATGGTAAAAATACATTTTGTACTGTCTGGTGATGGTGTTACAATACGTTCCATTGAGAGTAAAGTTTTGTGGATGAAAAAAAAAACTGGGAAGCTTTCTTTGTAGACAACAATTAATATTTCAAAAAGTCCTGATCATGTGAGTATCACAAAAGACAGTAAATGTCGTGGAACACTGTTTTCTTCCTGCAGTAAATATTGTTACTCGTAAGAGTTCGACTATTTTTTTCAAATAGCCAGAGGAAAATTTCTAGAACTAGTTTTTCCATCTTCATAAACTACATTATCATGTTCATCCACCTTATTCACTTGATATATTGAACCTCATGAGCAAGAGTAGCAAGTTCATGCCAATAATTCATTCATTCACCGGTCGAGAACGATGAGCGGTTCTGTAATTTGGTGGTGATGGACGATCTTTCGAAATTCTTCCGACGTATCTTTCTCGGGGTCGACGCGAGCAGGCCACGCATTTTCCGGTTCCCAGAGAAACGGCGGTCCCCTAAACCATCGCCCTTGTGCCGATAGGCCCGGCGACTTAGCCCATTTCGTCCCATCGTCAGCCACGTTCATCTTCGTTGGTATCCAGCGCCATTGACTAGGATCAGTGCTTTCAAGCAGCTCACCTACGCGAAACGCCACGAACTGATTATATCGTCTGTGGTCCGAATGTAGCCAGCTGAGCACATTTTGGAAAGCTTTTGGAAACATTCGTTTTGTTTTTTTTTTTATGTGGAGTTTCTGTTTTCCAGTCGCTTAAGCATAATGTGTGGCCAACCTTTTACCCGACGTTTAATGCGTGCGCGCCTTTTCGCCTCGAGGACGCGTTTATTTAGACCAACGACGACGGTAAACTATGTCGTCGCCTATGAACATGCACATTGTAATATTATTGTACCGGCACCAGTGATGGCACCGACGTACGCGTTGTACAAACAACCAGACCACGCCCATTGCCACTCCTTTTGCCACCGCCGCCGTCGGTTTTAGTCCCCCGTGGGGGTAGTTGCGAAAAAATCACGAATTTTCAGCACTGCCGCATAGACGCACGCCCATACAAAGCTGGCCGCGTTGATCGGGCCCTTCTCAGGCGGCGAGCAGTACTGGCAGCTGTGCGCGCTGTACAAGCCATCATTCCCACTGGCGCACCATTTCCCAGCATCGCGAATCACCGGCGTCGTTGTTAGTTTCGCCTCACAGTAGTGCGCCAAACACGCGCGTACCCAGCACTGCACTATAAACGCACCGCATTCATACTGGCCCGGCAACGCGGTCGCTTCTCGCACAATGTCTGAATATCGAACGGTGCAAGGTAATGAATTGTGTGGGTGTAAATAAACAAATGATGTGTGTGTATGTGTGTGTGTGGGTGATGTGTAAGTTGTGTTCGTTGCGCAGTGCTGTCTGTCCGGCACTGCGTATTGCCCAGGTGCCCATATACTACTACGAGTAAAACCCAGTCAAGGAACCCGCTTCTGGGTTGGGGGTGGTTGGTGAAGTTTGTGAAGCAATTTTATTCGATCCTTCGATACAATCGCAAAACTGTGTACAATTATCAGACCAAACCATGTGTGTTGTGTTGTTCACGGGCAAAGCTGGTCCCTGGAAAGCGGAATGGGAATGCGAATGGGAGGAAACCAAAGCTAGCTTTAGATAGAAATAAAACTACATTTCTATGTAATTGAAACAGTGGCCGTGCAGTGGCTATTTATTGATTATTTTAAATGCGTAATGGTCTATCGTAATGGTAAAGTAAAGTAATCCTCCGTAATGGCCACCTCGTTCTCGTTCTCGTTGGTCGTTGGCTATTTATGTGCCGAGCGCATGCGTCGTACCGTGGTCCAAAATCTAGCCGGATCTAGCACATTGAGCGGGTGCTGCGCTCGTTGGTATACCGGCGCGCTCTTCGCTCCTAGCATTTCGTCATAGTCCAACAGCAAATGTGGAGCCAGCACCAAAAACAGCTGTTCAGCCCACCCTGGCAGGCGACAGCTGGCAAAGGCTAACTGCCAACATGGTAGCCCGAGATGCTCGATGCTCATGCGTAAGTAGGTCGTAAAGGAGTCCGCCAACAGTGTCCACTTCCACGATCCCACTTCCAACAAATAAATTTCCGGACGGGTTGTAACATTTGTCTTGTACACCAGTAAAACGAAACCCCTGTCACCTATGCGGTCGAGCTCGAACACAGTTCCCGGTCCTTTCAGTTCGAGGTTCTGGATGTGTGTCAATTTAGGTATGTAGAGGTGGCCTACACGTAATTTTGCGCGCTTCGAATAATTGTAAGTCCAGCTCGTGTGCATCCCATCGGTCGACAGGTAAAAACGCTTCATGTCGTCCGGCATAAAAACGAAATTCTTGTACTCCCAAACCCTTAAATCTGCCGCTGTGCATGGTCCGTTGTCATCTGATGTCACGTTGCTCACTCGCGGCAGTTCGTTCAGTTTGTTCTTCAGTTCACACGTCAGTTGTTCCAGGTGCAACGACGTATCATTACGACGGTTTCCGATCTTACGGCTGGCCATTTTCGATGAAATATGGTGCTGAGATGAGACACAGTGGAAAAAACGTCTGTTGCACACTTCAGCTTGCTAAATAATGGTTTCAACGCATGCCTGACTTTTACTTATTAATTATTCCTATGGATGGTTTCCAATGTGTGCTGAGATGTGTTTTCAATTCACACTGTCATTATCTAATGTCGTCTAGTAGGCAAACAGAGATTTGCCGTGTTTCTCATGTTTTCAATTTATTGTTTCGTGTTCCGTGTGCCGGCCTCGCATTCGCCCGTTACACACAGTGTTTGAAAGTGTATGCTCGACGTTAATTCGACGTCTTTCGGCGTTGAAAACACCACAGGCGGGCGGCCTGCCCCACGGACAGAATTCGGGGGCAGCCTGTTACCTCCGCTCGATCCAGTTACCGAATACACGAAAGAAAGCTCGCGCGAGTGATTTGTGTTTGCTGTGCACATCCTGCCAGGCTTACCAACGCGCGTGTGCTGAGTCTCTCCAGCATCCAGGACTGCCTGAGATGCGTGCAAGTGGCCATCGCGAGAGTGTGGAGAGTGTTTCGTGCGCGTGGATGTCTGCCGGTCTGGCGGGGAGGCAGTGTGCTGTACTTGTTGTTTCACACGCTCTTCTGCTAGACGATACTTCTGGATGGTGAATGCGCGGTACGTCCAGTGCATACGTTGGGTGAGTAGTTTCGCATTCCGCTAACGATGACGGTAATAACATCAACCAACGTGTTCCGGACACCAACGGATGTGCTTGATTATACTCACGGTGATGTTTTTTTTTGCTCCGTCGCAGGAACGCACAGGAACGGAACATCTAGCCGTCGTTTGACGATGTACGAAACAAGGATTTGGGCATCGGGTAAGAGCTCACATACCGTTCACTTTCGCAAATTTAGCCAAATACTGCCACACGTTCTTAACTACTGTCCGTTTGTTGCAGCTCCCGATCCCGCCACTCGTCCGGGAAGTGGTCCGGGAATCAATATAGTGCTGGAACGCTCTCCTGAAGACACCGGTGTTGAAACGCGGTTGAATTTTTGACCGACCCAACTGACAGACCGTTGGGAGCCCTATAAATTTTCCAACATTGTCCCCCCAAGTGCGCCACGGTTAAATATGTTTGTTAGGCGATAATAAACACCTCAATGCTAAATTCGCTCTTTGTGATGACGCAACCTCTCTTTGGCGACTTTATAAACCCGATCTTCGTGATGACACACCTCTCTTTCGCGATTGTACAAACCGTGGCTTCACTTCCCATCTTCTGTCAGTTGCTTCGTGGGTGTGTGTTTGTTTGTTTGTTTGTTTGTTTGCTGTTTTTCACTTTCGCTATATTCTGTATTCGACTCTTGCCATGCGGTTTTCTACTAAGCTGATACATCTAAGACTGCTAATTTGTGCGCGGGTCTAACGTAAGTTCCACTGCTCGTTTGTACCGTGGCTTGCCTAACTTGACTGGTTCGAACCACTTGGTTTGTCGGGTAAGTGTGGGTAAGTATTCTGCTAATCATTTCTTACAGAATAAATCTGCTGAATGCTGCGCCATTCGCCACGACGACCGGATTGTAGCAGGGCTATCACAGAAAACTGCCGGTGGTTTGCTTCCATCAGAGCTCCCAAGGAGGAGAGTGATTAGATGTTATAGGGTCAGCCAGTTCGTCGTTCAGGGGCACGTAGGTAAGTGGTCTCGAATTAAGGATGAGTTCGATCTCCGTGAACGTTGACAGCATTACTTCATCCGTAGGGCGCTTGGTGAACACGAACTGATTCAGTGCCTTCTTCACGGAACGTACCAAACGCTCCCAGCAGCCGCCAAAGTGAGGCGCCCCAGGCGGGTTAAATGTCCACTTCATCCGCGGTCCGCAGAGCTCGGTCATCAGAACGTCGTGATCAACCTCTTCCAAAGCTTCCTTCAACTTTCGAGAGGCATGTTGCTCCCGAATAATGAGATCGGTTGCGTAGTCTCGCCGAGGAAGGATGATCGGGTTCCGTGAATTATTCCGTGGGAACGGACAAACATTAGCATACACAAACAAAAACCATCCAAAGTCAGCTCCAATCAAACAAGTCGTATCGCCGACCGCCGACTGTTCCCTGCTCAAGACGAACTTTTCACAGTGTAGCAACGGAGAAGAAAAGCCGATGCGATTTTTGCGGATGCGTGCGGGGAAGCGTGGAAAAACGACGGTACACATTGGTATGGTAAGAACTTCAAGAACAGTTTTCCTTTTCATCCACACCAATAAACCGGGCCCGGTCTGCCGGAGACTGGCGAAGAAGCTTGGATAAATAAACAACGGCACGGCACGGCACATACACACACACACACACACACACACACACACACACACACACACACACACACACACATGTACTTGGTTCGCGTGTTTTCCTAGCGGCCCCCGGGAGTCGAGTTTCCCTTTTCGCCGAAGGTTCCGAATCCGGACTACTGTCCGCAGAGGGCATTGCATTCATTCCTTCAAATCGCTTCCATCCATAGCTGTCCCACACGCCGTTTCTGCGAAGGATTTGTTTCCGTTTAGCTTACGGGGGTATTTTTTCCTATTTGTTTCGATTTTTTTTAACATGTAAATGTCGATGGATTCGATCGATAAATTTCGATCGATTTTCCACACCAACGCCGAGAGACGTTTTCCGAAACATAATTCAAATAAATAATATCGCTGTGTCTGGCTAGTGGATCGAAACTCTACGGCCAGAGTCAAAGCAATGGGAAAGCGAACAGGCAGTAAGGTAAGAGATTATCGACCAGCACCTTTCACTGGTCTCCTTTGCCTTCCGTACTCCTCCCTTGGGGGAGTACTCCCCAAATCACTCATCGCCACTGGCTTATGTTTTGTGGACATGGTGAGCGAGAAAAAAGCCAGCAGCAGCAATAGCGAGAGGAGAAAAGAAAGAGCGAAAGAATTTTAAGCGAGATTTTGATTATTACTATGCTGCCTGCCCGAGCTATTCTTCTGCTCGGGAGATGGAGTGTATTACGGAACCGGATTTATGCGGATGCAGACCAATACAGCAGGTGAAGGCGAACGTTGAAGGGAACCGAATCACGAAACAGCCTCCCATTTGCAAAGGCCCCAACGGAAACCGCCCCGCGGGGAAGGAGGAGATCCATTAGACTGTGACGGCAGCGGAAGGTGAAATTGATTCTTGAAAAACTCGAACGGAAACCGAATTTCTTTCCTTCCTCGTATTTTTCACCATCCAATCTGGGGACGGGTGAACAGGAAAGGGACGCATTTGGAGGGAGTGAGGACAACCGGAGAGAAGTTTGCGATTGCGATCCGCTTATTTTTAGCCCACCACTAAGAAGGTTCTCCCGCAACGACGACTGCCTGACCCGTCTGGCCCGTGCCTTGCCGTGTGTGTTCCTGTTGCCTACCGTGTACGCGAATTTATTACAGCGCCCCGTAACCGTAAGGCCCTGGCGTCTTTTAGCAGGCGTCGTCGTTCTTTTTTTTTTCCTGATGAGATTCTTCGGGATAAGTTGAAGGGAAGGGAAAGGATTTGCTAAGGTAGGGTCTGCTATTAGTTTCGGAAGGGACAGTTAGGTGAAATTTGGTGAAAGTTTCAGCGCGATTGTGGACTAAATAAATATGGTAAAAATACATTTTGTACTGTCTGGTGATGGTGTTACAATACGTTCCATTGAGAGTAAAGTTTTGTGGATGAAAAAAAAAACTGGGAAGCTTTCTTTGTAGACAACAATTAATATTTCAAAAAGTCCTGATCATGTGAGTATCACAAAAGACAGTAAATGTCGTGGAACACTGTTTTCTTCCTGCAGTAAATATTGTTACTCGTAAGAGTTCGACTATTTTTTTCAAATAGCCAGAGGAAAATTTCTAGAACTAGTTTTTCCATCTTCATAAACTACATTATCATGTTCATCCACCTTATTCACTTGATATATTGAACCTCATGAGCAAGAGTAGCAAGTTCATGCCAATAATTCATTCATTCACCGGTCGAGAACGATGAGCGGTTCTGTAATTTGGTGGTGATGGACGATCTTTCGAAATTCTTCCGACGTATCTTTCTCGGGGTCGACGCGAGCAGGCCACGCATTTTCCGGTTCCCAGAGAAACGGCGGTCCCCTAAACCATCGCCCTTGTGCCGATAGGCCCGGCGACTTAGCCCATTTCGTCCCATCGTCAGCCACGTTCATCTTCGTTGGTATCCAGCGCCATTGACTAGGATCAGTGCTTTCAAGCAGCTCACCTACGCGAAACGCCACGAACTGATTATATCGTCTGTGGTCCGAATGTAGCCAGCTGAGCACATTTTGGAAAGCTTTTGGAAACATTCGTTTTGTTTTTTTTTTTATGTGGAGTTTCTGTTTTCCAGTCGCTTAAGCATAATGTGTGGCCAACCTTTTACCCGACGTTTAATGCGTGCGCGCCTTTTCGCCTCGAGGACGCGTTTATTTAGACCAACGACGACGGTAAACTATGTCGTCGCCTATGAACATGCACATTGTAATATTATTGTACCGGCACCAGTGATGGCACCGACGTACGCGTTGTACAAACAACCAGACCACGCCCATTGCCACTCCTTTTGCCACCGCCGCCGTCGGTTTTAGTCCCCCGTGGGGGTAGTTGCGAAAAAATCACGAATTTTCAGCACTGCCGCATAGACGCACGCCCATACAAAGCTGGCCGCGTTGATCGGGCCCTTCTCAGGCGGCGAGCAGTACTGGCAGCTGTGCGCGCTGTACAAGCCATCATTCCCACTGGCGCACCATTTCCCAGCATCGCGAATCACCGGCGTCGTTGTTAGTTTCGCCTCACAGTAGTGCGCCAAACACGCGCGTACCCAGCACTGCACTATAAACGCACCGCATTCATACTGGCCCGGCAACGCGGTCGCTTCTCGCACAATGTCTGAATATCGAACGGTGCAAGGTAATGAATTGTGTGGGTGTAAATAAACAAATGATGTGTGTGTATGTGTGTGTGTGGGTGATGTGTAAGTTGTGTTCGTTGCGCAGTGCTGTCTGTCCGGCACTGCGTATTGCCCAGGTGCCCATATACTACTACGAGTAAAACCCAGTCAAGGAACCCGCTTCTGGGTTGGGGGTGGTTGGTGAAGTTTGTGAAGCAATTTTATTCGATCCTTCGATACAATCGCAAAACTGTGTACAATTATCAGACCAAACCATGTGTGTTGTGTTGTTCACGGGCAAAGCTGGTCCCTGGAAAGCGGAATGGGAATGCGAATGGGAGGAAACCAAAGCTAGCTTTAGATAGAAATAAAACTACATTTCTATGTAATTGAAACAGTGGCCGTGCAGTGGCTATTTATTGATTATTTTAAATGCGTAATGGTCTATCGTAATGGTAAAGTAAAGTAATCCTCCGTAATGGCCACCTCGTTCTCGTTCTCGTTGGTCGTTGGCTATTTATGTGCCGAGCGCATGCGTCGTACCGTGGTCCAAAATCTAGCCGGATCTAGCACATTGAGCGGGTGCTGCGCTCGTTGGTATACCGGCGCGCTCTTCGCTCCTAGCATTTCGTCATAGTCCAACAGCAAATGTGGAGCCAGCACCAAAAACAGCTGTTCAGCCCACCCTGGCAGGCGACAGCTGGCAAAGGCTAACTGCCAACATGGTAGCCCGAGATGCTCGATGCTCATGCGTAAGTAGGTCGTAAAGGAGTCCGCCAACAGTGTCCACTTCCACGATCCCACTTCCAACAAATAAATTTCCGGACGGGTTGTAACATTTGTCTTGTACACCAGTAAAACGAAACCCCTGTCACCTATGCGGTCGAGCTCGAACACAGTTCCCGGTCCTTTCAGTTCGAGGTTCTGGATGTGTGTCAATTTAGGTATGTAGAGGTGGCCTACACGTAATTTTGCGCGCTTCGAATAATTGTAAGTCCAGCTCGTGTGCATCCCATCGGTCGACAGGTAAAAACGCTTCATGTCGTCCGGCATAAAAACGAAATTCTTGTACTCCCAAACCCTTAAATCTGCCGCTGTGCATGGTCCGTTGTCATCTGATGTCACGTTGCTCACTCGCGGCAGTTCGTTCAGTTTGTTCTTCAGTTCACACGTCAGTTGTTCCAGGTGCAACGACGTATCATTACGACGGTTTCCGATCTTACGGCTGGCCATTTTCGATGAAATATGGTGCTGAGATGAGACACAGTGGAAAAAACGTCTGTTGCACACTTCAGCTTGCTAAATAATGGTTTCAACGCATGCCTGACTTTTACTTATTAATTATTCCTATGGATGGTTTCCAATGTGTGCTGAGATGTGTTTTCAATTCACACTGTCATTATCTAATGTCGTCTAGTAGGCAAACAGAGATTTGCCGTGTTTCTCATGTTTTCAATTTATTGTTTCGTGTTCCGTGTGCCGGCCTCGCATTCGCCCGTTACACACAGTGTTTGAAAGTGTATGCTCGACGTTAATTCGACGTCTTTCGGCGTTGAAAACACCACAGGCGGGCGGCCTGCCCCACGGACAGAATTCGGGGGCAGCCTGTTACCTCCGCTCGATCCAGTTACCGAATACACGAAAGAAAGCTCGCGCGAGTGATTTGTGTTTGCTGTGCACATCCTGCCAGGCTTACCAACGCGCGTGTGCTGAGTCTCTCCAGCATCCAGGACTGCCTGAGATGCGTGCAAGTGGCCATCGCGAGAGTGTGGAGAGTGTTTCGTGCGCGTGGATGTCTGCCGGTCTGGCGGGGAGGCAGTGTGCTGTACTTGTTGTTTCACACGCTCTTCTGCTAGACGATACTTCTGGATGGTGAATGCGCGGTACGTCCAGTGCATACGTTGGGTGAGTAGTTTCGCATTCCGCTAACGATGACGGTAATAACATCAACCAACGTGTTCCGGACACCAACGGATGTGCTTGATTATACTCACGGTGATGTTTTTTTTTGCTCCGTCGCAGGAACGCACAGGAACGGAACATCTAGCCGTCGTTTGACGATGTACGAAACAAGGATTTGGGCATCGGGTAAGAGCTCACATACCGTTCACTTTCGCAAATTTAGCCAAATACTGCCACACGTTCTTAACTACTGTCCGTTTGTTGCAGCTCCCGATCCCGCCACTCGTCCGGGAAGTGGTCCGGGAATCAATATAGTGCTGGAACGCTCTCCTGAAGACACCGGTGTTGAAACGCGGTTGAATTTTTGACCGACCCAACTGACAGACCGTTGGGAGCCCTATAAATTTTCCAACATTGTCCCCCCAAGTGCGCCACGGTTAAATATGTTTGTTAGGCGATAATAAACACCTCAATGCTAAATTCGCTCTTTGTGATGACGCAACCTCTCTTTGGCGACTTTATAAACCCGATCTTCGTGATGACACACCTCTCTTTCGCGATTGTACAAACCGTGGCTTCACTTCCCATCTTCTGTCAGTTGCTTCGTGGGTGTGTGTTTGTTTGTTTGTTTGTTTGTTTGCTGTTTTTCACTTTCGCTATATTCTGTATTCGACTCTTGCCATGCGGTTTTCTACTAAGCTGATACATCTAAGACTGCTAATTTGTGCGCGGGTCTAACGTAAGTTCCACTGCTCGTTTGTACCGTGGCTTGCCTAACTTGACTGGTTCGAACCACTTGGTTTGTCGGGTAAGTGTGGGTAAGTATTCTGCTAATCATTTCTTACAGAATAAATCTGCTGAATGCTGCGCCATTCGCCACGACGACCGGATTGTAGCAGGGCTATCACAGAAAACTGCCGGTGGTTTGCTTCCATCAGAGCTCCCAAGGAGGAGAGTGATTAGATGTTATAGGGTCAGCCAGTTCGTCGTTCAGGGGCACGTAGGTAAGTGGTCTCGAATTAAGGATGAGTTCGATCTCCGTGAACGTTGACAGCATTACTTCATCCGTAGGGCGCTTGGTGAACACGAACTGATTCAGTGCCTTCTTCACGGAACGTACCAAACGCTCCCAGCAGCCGCCAAAGTGAGGCGCCCCAGGCGGGTTAAATGTCCACTTCATCCGCGGTCCGCAGAGCTCGGTCATCAGAACGTCGTGATCAACCTCTTCCAAAGCTTCCTTCAACTTTCGAGAGGCATGTTGCTCCCGAATAATGAGATCGGTTGCGTAGTCTCGCCGAGGAAGGATGATCGGGTTCCGTGAATTATTCCGTGGGAACGGACAAACATTAGCATACACAAACAAAAACCATCCAAAGTCAGCTCCAATCAAACAAGTCGTATCGCCGACCGCCGACTGTTCCCTGCTCAAGACGAACTTTTCACAGTGTAGCAACGGAGAAGAAAAGCCGATGCGATTTTTGCGGATGCGTGCGGGGAAGCGTGGAAAAACGACGGTACACATTGGTATGGTAAGAACTTCAAGAACAGTTTTCCTTTTCATCCACACCAATAAACCGGGCCCGGTCTGCCGGAGACTGGCGAAGAAGCTTGGATAAATAAACAACGGCACGGCACGGCACATACACACACACACACACACACACACACACACACACACACACACACACACACACACACATGTACTTGGTTCGCGTGTTTTCCTAGCGGCCCCCGGGAGTCGAGTTTCCCTTTTCGCCGAAGGTTCCGAATCCGGACTACTGTCCGCAGAGGGCATTGCATTCATTCCTTCAAATCGCTTCCATCCATAGCTGTCCCACACGCCGTTTCTGCGAAGGATTTGTTTCCGTTTAGCTTACGGGGGTATTTTTTCCTATTTGTTTCGATTTTTTTTAACATGTAAATGTCGATGGATTCGATCGATAAATTTCGATCGATTTTCCACACCAACGCCGAGAGACGTTTTCCGAAACATAATTCAAATAAATAATATCGCTGTGTCTGGCTAGTGGATCGAAACTCTACGGCCAGAGTCAAAGCAATGGGAAAGCGAACAGGCAGTAAGGTAAGAGATTATCGACCAGCACCTTTCACTGGTCTCCTTTGCCTTCCGTACTCCTCCCTTGGGGGAGTACTCCCCAAATCACTCATCGCCACTGGCTTATGTTTTGTGGACATGGTGAGCGAGAAAAAAGCCAGCAGCAGCAATAGCGAGAGGAGAAAAGAAAGAGCGAAAGAATTTTAAGCGAGATTTTGATTATTACTATGCTGCCTGCCCGAGCTATTCTTCTGCTCGGGAGATGGAGTGTATTACGGAACCGGATTTATGCGGATGCAGACCAATACAGCAGGTGAAGGCGAACGTTGAAGGGAACCGAATCACGAAACAGCCTCCCATTTGCAAAGGCCCCAACGGAAACCGCCCCGCGGGGAAGGAGGAGATCCATTAGACTGTGACGGCAGCGGAAGGTGAAATTGATTCTTGAAAAACTCGAACGGAAACCGAATTTCTTTCCTTCCTCGTATTTTTCACCATCCAATCTGGGGACGGGTGAACAGGAAAGGGACGCATTTGGAGGGAGTGAGGACAACCGGAGAGAAGTTTGCGATTGCGATCCGCTTATTTTTAGCCCACCACTAAGAAGGTTCTCCCGCAACGACGACTGCCTGACCCGTCTGGCCCGTGCCTTGCCGTGTGTGTTCCTGTTGCCTACCGTGTACGCGAATTTATTACAGCGCCCCGTAACCGTAAGGCCCTGGCGTCTTTTAGCAGGCGTCGTCGTTCTTTTTTTTTTTCCTGATGAGATTCTTCGGGATAAGTTGAAGGGAAGGGAAAGGATTTGCTAAGGTAGGGTCTGCTATTAGTTTCGGAAGGGACAGTTAGGTGAAATTTGGTGAAAGTTTCAGCGCGATTGTGGACTAAATAAATATGGTAAAAATACATTTTGTACTGTCTGGTGATGGTGTTACAATACGTTCCATTGAGAGTAAAGTTTTGTGGATGAAAAAAAAAACTGGGAAGCTTTCTTTGTAGACAACAATTAATATTTCAAAAAGTCCTGATCATGTGAGTATCACAAAAGACAGTAAATGTCGTGGAACACTGTTTTCTTCCTGCAGTAAATATTGTTACTCGTAAGAGTTCGACTATTTTTTTCAAATAGCCAGAGGAAAATTTCTAGAACTAGTTTTTCCATCTTCATAAACTACATTATCATGTTCATCCACCTTATTCACTTGATATATTGAACCTCATGAGCAAGAGTAGCAAGTTCATGCCAATAATTCATTCATTCACCGGTCGAGAACGATGAGCGGTTCTGTAATTTGGTGGTGATGGACGATCTTTCGAAATTCTTCCGACGTATCTTTCTCGGGGTCGACGCGAGCAGGCCACGCATTTTCCGGTTCCCAGAGAAACGGCGGTCCCCTAAACCATCGCCCTTGTGCCGATAGGCCCGGCGACTTAGCCCATTTCGTCCCATCGTCAGCCACGTTCATCTTCGTTGGTATCCAGCGCCATTGACTAGGATCAGTGCTTTCAAGCAGCTCACCTACGCGAAACGCCACGAACTGATTATATCGTCTGTGGTCCGAATGTAGCCAGCTGAGCACATTTTGGAAAGCTTTTGGAAACATTCGTTTTGTTTTTTTTTTTATGTGGAGTTTCTGTTTTCCAGTCGCTTAAGCATAATGTGTGGCCAACCTTTTACCCGACGTTTAATGCGTGCGCGCCTTTTCGCCTCGAGGACGCGTTTATTTAGACCAACGACGACGGTAAACTATGTCGTCGCCTATGAACATGCACATTGTAATATTATTGTACCGGCACCAGTGATGGCACCGACGTACGCGTTGTACAAACAACCAGACCACGCCCATTGCCACTCCTTTTGCCACCGCCGCCGTCGGTTTTAGTCCCCCGTGGGGGTAGTTGCGAAAAAATCACGAATTTTCAGCACTGCCGCATAGACGCACGCCCATACAAAGCTGGCCGCGTTGATCGGGCCCTTCTCAGGCGGCGAGCAGTACTGGCAGCTGTGCGCGCTGTACAAGCCATCATTCCCACTGGCGCACCATTTCCCAGCATCGCGAATCACCGGCGTCGTTGTTAGTTTCGCCTCACAGTAGTGCGCCAAACACGCGCGTACCCAGCACTGCACTATAAACGCACCGCATTCATACTGGCCCGGCAACGCGGTCGCTTCTCGCACAATGTCTGAATATCGAACGGTGCAAGGTAATGAATTGTGTGGGTGTAAATAAACAAATGATGTGTGTGTATGTGTGTGTGTGGGTGATGTGTAAGTTGTGTTCGTTGCGCAGTGCTGTCTGTCCGGCACTGCGTATTGCCCAGGTGCCCATATACTACTACGAGTAAAACCCAGTCAAGGAACCCGCTTCTGGGTTGGGGGTGGTTGGTGAAGTTTGTGAAGCAATTTTATTCGATCCTTCGATACAATCGCAAAACTGTGTACAATTATCAGACCAAACCATGTGTGTTGTGTTGTTCACGGGCAAAGCTGGTCCCTGGAAAGCGGAATGGGAATGCGAATGGGAGGAAACCAAAGCTAGCTTTAGATAGAAATAAAACTACATTTCTATGTAATTGAAACAGTGGCCGTGCAGTGGCTATTTATTGATTATTTTAAATGCGTAATGGTCTATCGTAATGGTAAAGTAAAGTAATCCTCCGTAATGGCCACCTCGTTCTCGTTCTCGTTGGTCGTTGGCTATTTATGTGCCGAGCGCATGCGTCGTACCGTGGTCCAAAATCTAGCCGGATCTAGCACATTGAGCGGGTGCTGCGCTCGTTGGTATACCGGCGCGCTCTTCGCTCCTAGCATTTCGTCATAGTCCAACAGCAAATGTGGAGCCAGCACCAAAAACAGCTGTTCAGCCCACCCTGGCAGGCGACAGCTGGCAAAGGCTAACTGCCAACATGGTAGCCCGAGATGCTCGATGCTCATGCGTAAGTAGGTCGTAAAGGAGTCCGCCAACAGTGTCCACTTCCACGATCCCACTTCCAACAAATAAATTTCCGGACGGGTTGTAACATTTGTCTTGTACACCAGTAAAACGAAACCCCTGTCACCTATGCGGTCGAGCTCGAACACAGTTCCCGGTCCTTTCAGTTCGAGGTTCTGGATGTGTGTCAATTTAGGTATGTAGAGGTGGCCTACACGTAATTTTGCGCGCTTCGAATAATTGTAAGTCCAGCTCGTGTGCATCCCATCGGTCGACAGGTAAAAACGCTTCATGTCGTCCGGCATAAAAACGAAATTCTTGTACTCCCAAACCCTTAAATCTGCCGCTGTGCATGGTCCGTTGTCATCTGATGTCACGTTGCTCACTCGCGGCAGTTCGTTCAGTTTGTTCTTCAGTTCACACGTCAGTTGTTCCAGGTGCAACGACGTATCATTACGACGGTTTCCGATCTTACGGCTGGCCATTTTCGATGAAATATGGTGCTGAGATGAGACACAGTGGAAAAAACGTCTGTTGCACACTTCAGCTTGCTAAATAATGGTTTCAACGCATGCCTGACTTTTACTTATTAATTATTCCTATGGATGGTTTCCAATGTGTGCTGAGATGTGTTTTCAATTCACACTGTCATTATCTAATGTCGTCTAGTAGGCAAACAGAGATTTGCCGTGTTTCTCATGTTTTCAATTTATTGTTTCGTGTTCCGTGTGCCGGCCTCGCATTCGCCCGTTACACACAGTGTTTGAAAGTGTATGCTCGACGTTAATTCGACGTCTTTCGGCGTTGAAAACACCACAGGCGGGCGGCCTGCCCCACGGACAGAATTCGGGGGCAGCCTGTTACCTCCGCTCGATCCAGTTACCGAATACACGAAAGAAAGCTCGCGCGAGTGATTTGTGTTTGCTGTGCACATCCTGCCAGGCTTACCAACGCGCGTGTGCTGAGTCTCTCCAGCATCCAGGACTGCCTGAGATGCGTGCAAGTGGCCATCGCGAGAGTGTGGAGAGTGTTTCGTGCGCGTGGATGTCTGCCGGTCTGGCGGGGAGGCAGTGTGCTGTACTTGTTGTTTCACACGCTCTTCTGCTAGACGATACTTCTGGATGGTGAATGCGCGGTACGTCCAGTGCATACGTTGGGTGAGTAGTTTCGCATTCCGCTAACGATGACGGTAATAACATCAACCAACGTGTTCCGGACACCAACGGATGTGCTTGATTATACTCACGGTGATGTTTTTTTTTGCTCCGTCGCAGGAACGCACAGGAACGGAACATCTAGCCGTCGTTTGACGATGTACGAAACAAGGATTTGGGCATCGGGTAAGAGCTCACATACCGTTCACTTTCGCAAATTTAGCCAAATACTGCCACACGTTCTTAACTACTGTCCGTTTGTTGCAGCTCCCGATCCCGCCACTCGTCCGGGAAGTGGTCCGGGAATCAATATAGTGCTGGAACGCTCTCCTGAAGACACCGGTGTTGAAACGCGGTTGAATTTTTGACCGACCCAACTGACAGACCGTTGGGAGCCCTATAAATTTTCCAACATTGTCCCCCCAAGTGCGCCACGGTTAAATATGTTTGTTAGGCGATAATAAACACCTCAATGCTAAATTCGCTCTTTGTGATGACGCAACCTCTCTTTGGCGACTTTATAAACCCGATCTTCGTGATGACACACCTCTCTTTCGCGATTGTACAAACCGTGGCTTCACTTCCCATCTTCTGTCAGTTGCTTCGTGGGTGTGTGTTTGTTTGTTTGTTTGTTTGTTTGCTGTTTTTCACTTTCGCTATATTCTGTATTCGACTCTTGCCATGCGGTTTTCTACTAAGCTGATACATCTAAGACTGCTAATTTGTGCGCGGGTCTAACGTAAGTTCCACTGCTCGTTTGTACCGTGGCTTGCCTAACTTGACTGGTTCGAACCACTTGGTTTGTCGGGTAAGTGTGGGTAAGTATTCTGCTAATCATTTCTTACAGAATAAATCTGCTGAATGCTGCGCCATTCGCCACGACGACCGGATTGTAGCAGGGCTATCACAGAAAACTGCCGGTGGTTTGCTTCCATCAGAGCTCCCAAGGAGGAGAGTGATTAGATGTTATAGGGTCAGCCAGTTCGTCGTTCAGGGGCACGTAGGTAAGTGGTCTCGAATTAAGGATGAGTTCGATCTCCGTGAACGTTGACAGCATTACTTCATCCGTAGGGCGCTTGGTGAACACGAACTGATTCAGTGCCTTCTTCACGGAACGTACCAAACGCTCCCAGCAGCCGCCAAAGTGAGGCGCCCCAGGCGGGTTAAATGTCCACTTCATCCGCGGTCCGCAGAGCTCGGTCATCAGAACGTCGTGATCAACCTCTTCCAAAGCTTCCTTCAACTTTCGAGAGGCATGTTGCTCCCGAATAATGAGATCGGTTGCGTAGTCTCGCCGAGGAAGGATGATCGGGTTCCGTGAATTATTCCGTGGGAACGGACAAACATTAGCATACACAAACAAAAACCATCCAAAGTCAGCTCCAATCAAACAAGTCGTATCGCCGACCGCCGACTGTTCCCTGCTCAAGACGAACTTTTCACAGTGTAGCAACGGAGAAGAAAAGCCGATGCGATTTTTGCGGATGCGTGCGGGGAAGCGTGGAAAAACGACGGTACACATTGGTATGGTAAGAACTTCAAGAACAGTTTTCCTTTTCATCCACACCAATAAACCGGGCCCGGTCTGCCGGAGACTGGCGAAGAAGCTTGGATAAATAAACAACGGCACGGCACGGCACATACACACACACACACACACACACACACACACACACACACACACACACACACACACACATGTACTTGGTTCGCGTGTTTTCCTAGCGGCCCCCGGGAGTCGAGTTTCCCTTTTCGCCGAAGGTTCCGAATCCGGACTACTGTCCGCAGAGGGCATTGCATTCATTCCTTCAAATCGCTTCCATCCATAGCTGTCCCACACGCCGTTTCTGCGAAGGATTTGTTTCCGTTTAGCTTACGGGGGTATTTTTTCCTATTTGTTTCGATTTTTTTTAACATGTAAATGTCGATGGATTCGATCGATAAATTTCGATCGATTTTCCACACCAACGCCGAGAGACGTTTTCCGAAACATAATTCAAATAAATAATATCGCTGTGTCTGGCTAGTGGATCGAAACTCTACGGCCAGAGTCAAAGCAATGGGAAAGCGAACAGGCAGTAAGGTAAGAGATTATCGACCAGCACCTTTCACTGGTCTCCTTTGCCTTCCGTACTCCTCCCTTGGGGGAGTACTCCCCAAATCACTCATCGCCACTGGCTTATGTTTTGTGGACATGGTGAGCGAGAAAAAAGCCAGCAGCAGCAATAGCGAGAGGAGAAAAGAAAGAGCGAAAGAATTTTAAGCGAGATTTTGATTATTACTATGCTGCCTGCCCGAGCTATTCTTCTGCTCGGGAGATGGAGTGTATTACGGAACCGGATTTATGCGGATGCAGACCAATACAGCAGGTGAAGGCGAACGTTGAAGGGAACCGAATCACGAAACAGCCTCCCATTTGCAAAGGCCCCAACGGAAACCGCCCCGCGGGGAAGGAGGAGATCCATTAGACTGTGACGGCAGCGGAAGGTGAAATTGATTCTTGAAAAACTCGAACGGAAACCGAATTTCTTTCCTTCCTCGTATTTTTCACCATCCAATCTGGGGACGGGTGAACAGGAAAGGGACGCATTTGGAGGGAGTGAGGACAACCGGAGAGAAGTTTGCGATTGCGATCCGCTTATTTTTAGCCCACCACTAAGAAGGTTCTCCCGCAACGACGACTGCCTGACCCGTCTGGCCCGTGCCTTGCCGTGTGTGTTCCTGTTGCCTACCGTGTACGCGAATTTATTACAGCGCCCCGTAACCGTAAGGCCCTGGCGTCTTTTAGCAGGCGTCGTCGTTCTTTTTTTTTTCCTGATGAGATTCTTCGGGATAAGTTGAAGGGAAGGGAAAGGATTTGCTAAGGTAGGGTCTGCTATTAGTTTCGGAAGGGACAGTTAGGTGAAATTTGGTGAAAGTTTCAGCGCGATTGTGGACTAAATAAATATGGTAAAAATACATTTTGTACTGTCTGGTGATGGTGTTACAATACGTTCCATTGAGAGTAAAGTTTTGTGGATGAAAAAAAAAACTGGGAAGCTTTCTTTGTAGACAACAATTAATATTTCAAAAAGTCCTGATCATGTGAGTATCACAAAAGACAGTAAATGTCGTGGAACACTGTTTTCTTCCTGCAGTAAATATTGTTACTCGTAAGAGTTCGACTATTTTTTTCAAATAGCCAGAGGAAAATTTCTAGAACTAGTTTTTCCATCTTCATAAACTACATTATCATGTTCATCCACCTTATTCACTTGATATATTGAACCTCATGAGCAAGAGTAGCAAGTTCATGCCAATAATTCATTCATTCACCGGTCGAGAACGATGAGCGGTTCTGTAATTTGGTGGTGATGGACGATCTTTCGAAATTCTTCCGACGTATCTTTCTCGGGGTCGACGCGAGCAGGCCACGCATTTTCCGGTTCCCAGAGAAACGGCGGTCCCCTAAACCATCGCCCTTGTGCCGATAGGCCCGGCGACTTAGCCCATTTCGTCCCATCGTCAGCCACGTTCATCTTCGTTGGTATCCAGCGCCATTGACTAGGATCAGTGCTTTCAAGCAGCTCACCTACGCGAAACGCCACGAACTGATTATATCGTCTGTGGTCCGAATGTAGCCAGCTGAGCACATTTTGGAAAGCTTTTGGAAACATTCGTTTTGTTTTTTTTTTTATGTGGAGTTTCTGTTTTCCAGTCGCTTAAGCATAATGTGTGGCCAACCTTTTACCCGACGTTTAATGCGTGCGCGCCTTTTCGCCTCGAGGACGCGTTTATTTAGACCAACGACGACGGTAAACTATGTCGTCGCCTATGAACATGCACATTGTAATATTATTGTACCGGCACCAGTGATGGCACCGACGTACGCGTTGTACAAACAACCAGACCACGCCCATTGCCACTCCTTTTGCCACCGCCGCCGTCGGTTTTAGTCCCCCGTGGGGGTAGTTGCGAAAAAATCACGAATTTTCAGCACTGCCGCATAGACGCACGCCCATACAAAGCTGGCCGCGTTGATCGGGCCCTTCTCAGGCGGCGAGCAGTACTGGCAGCTGTGCGCGCTGTACAAGCCATCATTCCCACTGGCGCACCATTTCCCAGCATCGCGAATCACCGGCGTCGTTGTTAGTTTCGCCTCACAGTAGTGCGCCAAACACGCGCGTACCCAGCACTGCACTATAAACGCACCGCATTCATACTGGCCCGGCAACGCGGTCGCTTCTCGCACAATGTCTGAATATCGAACGGTGCAAGGTAATGAATTGTGTGGGTGTAAATAAACAAATGATGTGTGTGTATGTGTGTGTGTGGGTGATGTGTAAGTTGTGTTCGTTGCGCAGTGCTGTCTGTCCGGCACTGCGTATTGCCCAGGTGCCCATATACTACTACGAGTAAAACCCAGTCAAGGAACCCGCTTCTGGGTTGGGGGTGGTTGGTGAAGTTTGTGAAGCAATTTTATTCGATCCTTCGATACAATCGCAAAACTGTGTACAATTATCAGACCAAACCATGTGTGTTGTGTTGTTCACGGGCAAAGCTGGTCCCTGGAAAGCGGAATGGGAATGCGAATGGGAGGAAACCAAAGCTAGCTTTAGATAGAAATAAAACTACATTTCTATGTAATTGAAACAGTGGCCGTGCAGTGGCTATTTATTGATTATTTTAAATGCGTAATGGTCTATCGTAATGGTAAAGTAAAGTAATCCTCCGTAATGGCCACCTCGTTCTCGTTCTCGTTGGTCGTTGGCTATTTATGTGCCGAGCGCATGCGTCGTACCGTGGTCCAAAATCTAGCCGGATCTAGCACATTGAGCGGGTGCTGCGCTCGTTGGTATACCGGCGCGCTCTTCGCTCCTAGCATTTCGTCATAGTCCAACAGCAAATGTGGAGCCAGCACCAAAAACAGCTGTTCAGCCCACCCTGGCAGGCGACAGCTGGCAAAGGCTAACTGCCAACATGGTAGCCCGAGATGCTCGATGCTCATGCGTAAGTAGGTCGTAAAGGAGTCCGCCAACAGTGTCCACTTCCACGATCCCACTTCCAACAAATAAATTTCCGGACGGGTTGTAACATTTGTCTTGTACACCAGTAAAACGAAACCCCTGTCACCTATGCGGTCGAGCTCGAACACAGTTCCCGGTCCTTTCAGTTCGAGGTTCTGGATGTGTGTCAATTTAGGTATGTAGAGGTGGCCTACACGTAATTTTGCGCGCTTCGAATAATTGTAAGTCCAGCTCGTGTGCATCCCATCGGTCGACAGGTAAAAACGCTTCATGTCGTCCGGCATAAAAACGAAATTCTTGTACTCCCAAACCCTTAAATCTGCCGCTGTGCATGGTCCGTTGTCATCTGATGTCACGTTGCTCACTCGCGGCAGTTCGTTCAGTTTGTTCTTCAGTTCACACGTCAGTTGTTCCAGGTGCAACGACGTATCATTACGACGGTTTCCGATCTTACGGCTGGCCATTTTCGATGAAATATGGTGCTGAGATGAGACACAGTGGAAAAAACGTCTGTTGCACACTTCAGCTTGCTAAATAATGGTTTCAACGCATGCCTGACTTTTACTTATTAATTATTCCTATGGATGGTTTCCAATGTGTGCTGAGATGTGTTTTCAATTCACACTGTCATTATCTAATGTCGTCTAGTAGGCAAACAGAGATTTGCCGTGTTTCTCATGTTTTCAATTTATTGTTTCGTGTTCCGTGTGCCGGCCTCGCATTCGCCCGTTACACACAGTGTTTGAAAGTGTATGCTCGACGTTAATTCGACGTCTTTCGGCGTTGAAAACACCACAGGCGGGCGGCCTGCCCCACGGACAGAATTCGGGGGCAGCCTGTTACCTCCGCTCGATCCAGTTACCGAATACACGAAAGAAAGCTCGCGCGAGTGATTTGTGTTTGCTGTGCACATCCTGCCAGGCTTACCAACGCGCGTGTGCTGAGTCTCTCCAGCATCCAGGACTGCCTGAGATGCGTGCAAGTGGCCATCGCGAGAGTGTGGAGAGTGTTTCGTGCGCGTGGATGTCTGCCGGTCTGGCGGGGAGGCAGTGTGCTGTACTTGTTGTTTCACACGCTCTTCTGCTAGACGATACTTCTGGATGGTGAATGCGCGGTACGTCCAGTGCATACGTTGGGTGAGTAGTTTCGCATTCCGCTAACGATGACGGTAATAACATCAACCAACGTGTTCCGGACACCAACGGATGTGCTTGATTATACTCACGGTGATGTTTTTTTTTGCTCCGTCGCAGGAACGCACAGGAACGGAACATCTAGCCGTCGTTTGACGATGTACGAAACAAGGATTTGGGCATCGGGTAAGAGCTCACATACCGTTCACTTTCGCAAATTTAGCCAAATACTGCCACACGTTCTTAACTACTGTCCGTTTGTTGCAGCTCCCGATCCCGCCACTCGTCCGGGAAGTGGTCCGGGAATCAATATAGTGCTGGAACGCTCTCCTGAAGACACCGGTGTTGAAACGCGGTTGAATTTTTGACCGACCCAACTGACAGACCGTTGGGAGCCCTATAAATTTTCCAACATTGTCCCCCCAAGTGCGCCACGGTTAAATATGTTTGTTAGGCGATAATAAACACCTCAATGCTAAATTCGCTCTTTGTGATGACGCAACCTCTCTTTGGCGACTTTATAAACCCGATCTTCGTGATGACACACCTCTCTTTCGCGATTGTACAAACCGTGGCTTCACTTCCCATCTTCTGTCAGTTGCTTCGTGGGTGTGTGTTTGTTTGTTTGTTTGTTTGTTTGCTGTTTTTCACTTTCGCTATATTCTGTATTCGACTCTTGCCATGCGGTTTTCTACTAAGCTGATACATCTAAGACTGCTAATTTGTGCGCGGGTCTAACGTAAGTTCCACTGCTCGTTTGTACCGTGGCTTGCCTAACTTGACTGGTTCGAACCACTTGGTTTGTCGGGTAAGTGTGGGTAAGTATTCTGCTAATCATTTCTTACAGAATAAATCTGCTGAATGCTGCGCCATTCGCCACGACGACCGGATTGTAGCAGGGCTATCACAGAAAACTGCCGGTGGTTTGCTTCCATCAGAGCTCCCAAGGAGGAGAGTGATTAGATGTTATAGGGTCAGCCAGTTCGTCGTTCAGGGGCACGTAGGTAAGTGGTCTCGAATTAAGGATGAGTTCGATCTCCGTGAACGTTGACAGCATTACTTCATCCGTAGGGCGCTTGGTGAACACGAACTGATTCAGTGCCTTCTTCACGGAACGTACCAAACGCTCCCAGCAGCCGCCAAAGTGAGGCGCCCCAGGCGGGTTAAATGTCCACTTCATCCGCGGTCCGCAGAGCTCGGTCATCAGAACGTCGTGATCAACCTCTTCCAAAGCTTCCTTCAACTTTCGAGAGGCATGTTGCTCCCGAATAATGAGATCGGTTGCGTAGTCTCGCCGAGGAAGGATGATCGGGTTCCGTGAATTATTCCGTGGGAACGGACAAACATTAGCATACACAAACAAAAACCATCCAAAGTCAGCTCCAATCAAACAAGTCGTATCGCCGACCGCCGACTGTTCCCTGCTCAAGACGAACTTTTCACAGTGTAGCAACGGAGAAGAAAAGCCGATGCGATTTTTGCGGATGCGTGCGGGGAAGCGTGGAAAAACGACGGTACACATTGGTATGGTAAGAACTTCAAGAACAGTTTTCCTTTTCATCCACACCAATAAACCGGGCCCGGTCTGCCGGAGACTGGCGAAGAAGCTTGGATAAATAAACAACGGCACGGCACGGCACATACACACACACACACACACACACACACACACACACACACACACACACACACACACACACACACATGTACTTGGTTCGCGTGTTTTCCTAGCGGCCCCCGGGAGTCGAGTTTCCCTTTTCGCCGAAGGTTCCGAATCCGGACTACTGTCCGCAGAGGGCATTGCATTCATTCCTTCAAATCGCTTCCATCCATAGCTGTCCCACACGCCGTTTCTGCGAAGGATTTGTTTCCGTTTAGCTTACGGGGGTATTTTTTCCTATTTGTTTCGATTTTTTTTAACATGTAAATGTCGATGGATTCGATCGATAAATTTCGATCGATTTTCCACACCAACGCCGAGAGACGTTTTCCGAAACATAATTCAAATAAATAATATCGCTGTGTCTGGCTAGTGGATCGAAACTCTACGGCCAGAGTCAAAGCAATGGGAAAGCGAACAGGCAGTAAGGTAAGAGATTATCGACCAGCACCTTTCACTGGTCTCCTTTGCCTTCCGTACTCCTCCCTTGGGGGAGTACTCCCCAAATCACTCATCGCCACTGGCTTATGTTTTGTGGACATGGTGAGCGAGAAAAAAGCCAGCAGCAGCAATAGCGAGAGGAGAAAAGAAAGAGCGAAAGAATTTTAAGCGAGATTTTGATTATTACTATGCTGCCTGCCCGAGCTATTCTTCTGCTCGGGAGATGGAGTGTATTACGGAACCGGATTTATGCGGATGCAGACCAATACAGCAGGTGAAGGCGAACGTTGAAGGGAACCGAATCACGAAACAGCCTCCCATTTGCAAAGGCCCCAACGGAAACCGCCCCGCGGGGAAGGAGGAGATCCATTAGACTGTGACGGCAGCGGAAGGTGAAATTGATTCTTGAAAAACTCGAACGGAAACCGAATTTCTTTCCTTCCTCGTATTTTTCACCATCCAATCTGGGGACGGGTGAACAGGAAAGGGACGCATTTGGAGGGAGTGAGGACAACCGGAGAGAAGTTTGCGATTGCGATCCGCTTATTTTTAGCCCACCACTAAGAAGGTTCTCCCGCAACGACGACTGCCTGACCCGTCTGGCCCGTGCCTTGCCGTGTGTGTTCCTGTTGCCTACCGTGTACGCGAATTTATTACAGCGCCCCGTAACCGTAAGGCCCTGGCGTCTTTTAGCAGGCGTCGTCGTTCTTTTTTTTTTTCCTGATGAGATTCTTCGGGATAAGTTGAAGGGAAGGGAAAGGATTTGCTAAGGTAGGGTCTGCTATTAGTTTCGGAAGGGACAGTTAGGTGAAATTTGGTGAAAGTTTCAGCGCGATTGTGGACTAAATAAATATGGTAAAAATACATTTTGTACTGTCTGGTGATGGTGTTACAATACGTTCCATTGAGAGTAAAGTTTTGTGGATGAAAAAAAAAACTGGGAAGCTTTCTTTGTAGACAACAATTAATATTTCAAAAAGTCCTGATCATGTGAGTATCACAAAAGACAGTAAATGTCGTGGAACACTGTTTTCTTCCTGCAGTAAATATTGTTACTCGTAAGAGTTCGACTATTTTTTTCAAATAGCCAGAGGAAAATTTCTAGAACTAGTTTTTCCATCTTCATAAACTACATTATCATGTTCATCCACCTTATTCACTTGATATATTGAACCTCATGAGCAAGAGTAGCAAGTTCATGCCAATAATTCATTCATTCACCGGTCGAGAACGATGAGCGGTTCTGTAATTTGGTGGTGATGGACGATCTTTCGAAATTCTTCCGACGTATCTTTCTCGGGGTCGACGCGAGCAGGCCACGCATTTTCCGGTTCCCAGAGAAACGGCGGTCCCCTAAACCATCGCCCTTGTGCCGATAGGCCCGGCGACTTAGCCCATTTCGTCCCATCGTCAGCCACGTTCATCTTCGTTGGTATCCAGCGCCATTGACTAGGATCAGTGCTTTCAAGCAGCTCACCTACGCGAAACGCCACGAACTGATTATATCGTCTGTGGTCCGAATGTAGCCAGCTGAGCACATTTTGGAAAGCTTTTGGAAACATTCGTTTTGTTTTTTTTTTATGTGGAGTTTCTGTTTTCCAGTCGCTTAAGCATAATGTGTGGCCAACCTTTTACCCGACGTTTAATGCGTGCGCGCCTTTTCGCCTCGAGGACGCGTTTATTTAGACCAACGACGACGGTAAACTATGTCGTCGCCTATGAACATGCACATTGTAATATTATTGTACCGGCACCAGTGATGGCACCGACGTACGCGTTGTACAAACAACCAGACCACGCCCATTGCCACTCCTTTTGCCACCGCCGCCGTCGGTTTTAGTCCCCCGTGGGGGTAGTTGCGAAAAAATCACGAATTTTCAGCACTGCCGCATAGACGCACGCCCATACAAAGCTGGCCGCGTTGATCGGGCCCTTCTCAGGCGGCGAGCAGTACTGGCAGCTGTGCGCGCTGTACAAGCCATCATTCCCACTGGCGCACCATTTCCCAGCATCGCGAATCACCGGCGTCGTTGTTAGTTTCGCCTCACAGTAGTGCGCCAAACACGCGCGTACCCAGCACTGCACTATAAACGCACCGCATTCATACTGGCCCGGCAACGCGGTCGCTTCTCGCACAATGTCTGAATATCGAACGGTGCAAGGTAATGAATTGTGTGGGTGTAAATAAACAAATGATGTGTGTGTATGTGTGTGTGTGGGTGATGTGTAAGTTGTGTTCGTTGCGCAGTGCTGTCTGTCCGGCACTGCGTATTGCCCAGGTGCCCATATACTACTACGAGTAAAACCCAGTCAAGGAACCCGCTTCTGGGTTGGGGGTGGTTGGTGAAGTTTGTGAAGCAATTTTATTCGATCCTTCGATACAATCGCAAAACTGTGTACAATTATCAGACCAAACCATGTGTGTTGTGTTGTTCACGGGCAAAGCTGGTCCCTGGAAAGCGGAATGGGAATGCGAATGGGAGGAAACCAAAGCTAGCTTTAGATAGAAATAAAACTACATTTCTATGTAATTGAAACAGTGGCCGTGCAGTGGCTATTTATTGATTATTTTAAATGCGTAATGGTCTATCGTAATGGTAAAGTAAAGTAATCCTCCGTAATGGCCACCTCGTTCTCGTTCTCGTTGGTCGTTGGCTATTTATGTGCCGAGCGCATGCGTCGTACCGTGGTCCAAAATCTAGCCGGATCTAGCACATTGAGCGGGTGCTGCGCTCGTTGGTATACCGGCGCGCTCTTCGCTCCTAGCATTTCGTCATAGTCCAACAGCAAATGTGGAGCCAGCACCAAAAACAGCTGTTCAGCCCACCCTGGCAGGCGACAGCTGGCAAAGGCTAACTGCCAACATGGTAGCCCGAGATGCTCGATGCTCATGCGTAAGTAGGTCGTAAAGGAGTCCGCCAACAGTGTCCACTTCCACGATCCCACTTCCAACAAATAAATTTCCGGACGGGTTGTAACATTTGTCTTGTACACCAGTAAAACGAAACCCCTGTCACCTATGCGGTCGAGCTCGAACACAGTTCCCGGTCCTTTCAGTTCGAGGTTCTGGATGTGTGTCAATTTAGGTATGTAGAGGTGGCCTACACGTAATTTTGCGCGCTTCGAATAATTGTAAGTCCAGCTCGTGTGCATCCCATCGGTCGACAGGTAAAAACGCTTCATGTCGTCCGGCATAAAAACGAAATTCTTGTACTCCCAAACCCTTAAATCTGCCGCTGTGCATGGTCCGTTGTCATCTGATGTCACGTTGCTCACTCGCGGCAGTTCGTTCAGTTTGTTCTTCAGTTCACACGTCAGTTGTTCCAGGTGCAACGACGTATCATTACGACGGTTTCCGATCTTACGGCTGGCCATTTTCGATGAAATATGGTGCTGAGATGAGACACAGTGGAAAAAACGTCTGTTGCACACTTCAGCTTGCTAAATAATGGTTTCAACGCATGCCTGACTTTTACTTATTAATTATTCCTATGGATGGTTTCCAATGTGTGCTGAGATGTGTTTTCAATTCACACTGTCATTATCTAATGTCGTCTAGTAGGCAAACAGAGATTTGCCGTGTTTCTCATGTTTTCAATTTATTGTTTCGTGTTCCGTGTGCCGGCCTCGCATTCGCCCGTTACACACAGTGTTTGAAAGTGTATGCTCGACGTTAATTCGACGTCTTTCGGCGTTGAAAACACCACAGGCGGGCGGCCTGCCCCACGGACAGAATTCGGGGGCAGCCTGTTACCTCCGCTCGATCCAGTTACCGAATACACGAAAGAAAGCTCGCGCGAGTGATTTGTGTTTGCTGTGCACATCCTGCCAGGCTTACCAACGCGCGTGTGCTGAGTCTCTCCAGCATCCAGGACTGCCTGAGATGCGTGCAAGTGGCCATCGCGAGAGTGTGGAGAGTGTTTCGTGCGCGTGGATGTCTGCCGGTCTGGCGGGGAGGCAGTGTGCTGTACTTGTTGTTTCACACGCTCTTCTGCTAGACGATACTTCTGGATGGTGAATGCGCGGTACGTCCAGTGCATACGTTGGGTGAGTAGTTTCGCATTCCGCTAACGATGACGGTAATAACATCAACCAACGTGTTCCGGACACCAACGGATGTGCTTGATTATACTCACGGTGATGTTTTTTTTTTGCTCCGTCGCAGGAACGCACAGGAACGGAACATCTAGCCGTCGTTTGACGATGTACGAAACAAGGATTTGGGCATCGGGTAAGAGCTCACATACCGTTCACTTTCGCAAATTTAGCCAAATACTGCCACACGTTCTTAACTACTGTCCGTTTGTTGCAGCTCCCGATCCCGCCACTCGTCCGGGAAGTGGTCCGGGAATCAATATAGTGCTGGAACGCTCTCCTGAAGACACCGGTGTTGAAACGCGGTTGAATTTTTGACCGACCCAACTGACAGACCGTTGGGAGCCCTATAAATTTTCCAACATTGTCCCCCCAAGTGCGCCACGGTTAAATATGTTTGTTAGGCGATAATAAACACCTCAATGCTAAATTCGCTCTTTGTGATGACGCAACCTCTCTTTGGCGACTTTATAAACCCGATCTTCGTGATGACACACCTCTCTTTCGCGATTGTACAAACCGTGGCTTCACTTCCCATCTTCTGTCAGTTGCTTCGTGGGTGTGTGTTTGTTTGTTTGTTTGTTTGTTTGCTGTTTTTCACTTTCGCTATATTCTGTATTCGACTCTTGCCATGCGGTTTTCTACTAAGCTGATACATCTAAGACTGCTAATTTGTGCGCGGGTCTAACGTAAGTTCCACTGCTCGTTTGTACCGTGGCTTGCCTAACTTGACTGGTTCGAACCACTTGGTTTGTCGGGTAAGTGTGGGTAAGTATTCTGCTAATCATTTCTTACAGAATAAATCTGCTGAATGCTGCGCCATTCGCCACGACGACCGGATTGTAGCAGGGCTATCACAGAAAACTGCCGGTGGTTTGCTTCCATCAGAGCTCCCAAGGAGGAGAGTGATTAGATGTTATAGGGTCAGCCAGTTCGTCGTTCAGGGGCACGTAGGTAAGTGGTCTCGAATTAAGGATGAGTTCGATCTCCGTGAACGTTGACAGCATTACTTCATCCGTAGGGCGCTTGGTGAACACGAACTGATTCAGTGCCTTCTTCACGGAACGTACCAAACGCTCCCAGCAGCCGCCAAAGTGAGGCGCCCCAGGCGGGTTAAATGTCCACTTCATCCGCGGTCCGCAGAGCTCGGTCATCAGAACGTCGTGATCAACCTCTTCCAAAGCTTCCTTCAACTTTCGAGAGGCATGTTGCTCCCGAATAATGAGATCGGTTGCGTAGTCTCGCCGAGGAAGGATGATCGGGTTCCGTGAATTATTCCGTGGGAACGGACAAACATTAGCATACACAAACAAAAACCATCCAAAGTCAGCTCCAATCAAACAAGTCGTATCGCCGACCGCCGACTGTTCCCTGCTCAAGACGAACTTTTCACAGTGTAGCAACGGAGAAGAAAAGCCGATGCGATTTTTGCGGATGCGTGCGGGGAAGCGTGGAAAAACGACGGTACACATTGGTATGGTAAGAACTTCAAGAACAGTTTTCCTTTTCATCCACACCAATAAACCGGGCCCGGTCTGCCGGAGACTGGCGAAGAAGCTTGGATAAATAAACAACGGCACGGCACGGCACATACACACACACACACACACACACACACACACACACACACACACACATGTACTTGGTTCGCGTGTTTTCCTAGCGGCCCCCGGGAGTCGAGTTTCCCTTTTCGCCGAAGGTTCCGAATCCGGACTACTGTCCGCAGAGGGCATTGCATTCATTCCTTCAAATCGCTTCCATCCATAGCTGTCCCACACGCCGTTTCTGCGAAGGATTTGTTTCCGTTTAGCTTACGGGGGTATTTTTTCCTATTTGTTTCGATTTTTTTTAACATGTAAATGTCGATGGATTCGATCGATAAATTTCGATCGATTTTCCACACCAACGCCGAGAGACGTTTTCCGAAACATAATTCAAATAAATAATATCGCTGTGTCTGGCTAGTGGATCGAAACTCTACGGCCAGAGTCAAAGCAATGGGAAAGCGAACAGGCAGTAAGGTAAGAGATTATCGACCAGCACCTTTCACTGGTCTCCTTTGCCTTCCGTACTCCTCCCTTGGGGGAGTACTCCCCAAATCACTCATCGCCACTGGCTTATGTTTTGTGGACATGGTGAGCGAGAAAAAAGCCAGCAGCAGCAATAGCGAGAGGAGAAAAGAAAGAGCGAAAGAATTTTAAGCGAGATTTTGATTATTACTATGCTGCCTGCCCGAGCTATTCTTCTGCTCGGGAGATGGAGTGTATTACGGAACCGGATTTATGCGGATGCAGACCAATACAGCAGGTGAAGGCGAACGTTGAAGGGAACCGAATCACGAAACAGCCTCCCATTTGCAAAGGCCCCAACGGAAACCGCCCCGCGGGGAAGGAGGAGATCCATTAGACTGTGACGGCAGCGGAAGGTGAAATTGATTCTTGAAAAACTCGAACGGAAACCGAATTTCTTTCCTTCCTCGTATTTTTCACCATCCAATCTGGGGACGGGTGAACAGGAAAGGGACGCATTTGGAGGGAGTGAGGACAACCGGAGAGAAGTTTGCGATTGCGATCCGCTTATTTTTAGCCCACCACTAAGAAGGTTCTCCCGCAACGACGACTGCCTGACCCGTCTGGCCCGTGCCTTGCCGTGTGTGTTCCTGTTGCCTACCGTGTACGCGAATTTATTACAGCGCCCCGTAACCGTAAGGCCCTGGCGTCTTTTAGCAGGCGTCGTCGTTCTTTTTTTTTTCCTGATGAGATTCTTCGGGATAAGTTGAAGGGAAGGGAAAGGATTTGCTAAGGTAGGGTCTGCTATTAGTTTCGGAAGGGACAGTTAGGTGAAATTTGGTGAAAGTTTCAGCGCGATTGTGGACTAAATAAATATGGTAAAAATACATTTTGTACTGTCTGGTGATGGTGTTACAATACGTTCCATTGAGAGTAAAGTTTTGTGGATGAAAAAAAAAACTGGGAAGCTTTCTTTGTAGACAACAATTAATATTTCAAAAAGTCCTGATCATGTGAGTATCACAAAAGACAGTAAATGTCGTGGAACACTGTTTTCTTCCTGCAGTAAATATTGTTACTCGTAAGAGTTCGACTATTTTTTTCAAATAGCCAGAGGAAAATTTCTAGAACTAGTTTTTCCATCTTCATAAACTACATTATCATGTTCATCCACCTTATTCACTTGATATATTGAACCTCATGAGCAAGAGTAGCAAGTTCATGCCAATAATTCATTCATTCACCGGTCGAGAACGATGAGCGGTTCTGTAATTTGGTGGTGATGGACGATCTTTCGAAATTCTTCCGACGTATCTTTCTCGGGGTCGACGCGAGCAGGCCACGCATTTTCCGGTTCCCAGAGAAACGGCGGTCCCCTAAACCATCGCCCTTGTGCCGATAGGCCCGGCGACTTAGCCCATTTCGTCCCATCGTCAGCCACGTTCATCTTCGTTGGTATCCAGCGCCATTGACTAGGATCAGTGCTTTCAAGCAGCTCACCTACGCGAAACGCCACGAACTGATTATATCGTCTGTGGTCCGAATGTAGCCAGCTGAGCACATTTTGGAAAGCTTTTGGAAACATTCGTTTTGTTTTTTTTTTTATGTGGAGTTTCTGTTTTCCAGTCGCTTAAGCATAATGTGTGGCCAACCTTTTACCCGACGTTTAATGCGTGCGCGCCTTTTCGCCTCGAGGACGCGTTTATTTAGACCAACGACGACGGTAAACTATGTCGTCGCCTATGAACATGCACATTGTAATATTATTGTACCGGCACCAGTGATGGCACCGACGTACGCGTTGTACAAACAACCAGACCACGCCCATTGCCACTCCTTTTGCCACCGCCGCCGTCGGTTTTAGTCCCCCGTGGGGGTAGTTGCGAAAAAATCACGAATTTTCAGCACTGCCGCATAGACGCACGCCCATACAAAGCTGGCCGCGTTGATCGGGCCCTTCTCAGGCGGCGAGCAGTACTGGCAGCTGTGCGCGCTGTACAAGCCATCATTCCCACTGGCGCACCATTTCCCAGCATCGCGAATCACCGGCGTCGTTGTTAGTTTCGCCTCACAGTAGTGCGCCAAACACGCGCGTACCCAGCACTGCACTATAAACGCACCGCATTCATACTGGCCCGGCAACGCGGTCGCTTCTCGCACAATGTCTGAATATCGAACGGTGCAAGGTAATGAATTGTGTGGGTGTAAATAAACAAATGATGTGTGTGTATGTGTGTGTGTGGGTGATGTGTAAGTTGTGTTCGTTGCGCAGTGCTGTCTGTCCGGCACTGCGTATTGCCCAGGTGCCCATATACTACTACGAGTAAAACCCAGTCAAGGAACCCGCTTCTGGGTTGGGGGTGGTTGGTGAAGTTTGTGAAGCAATTTTATTCGATCCTTCGATACAATCGCAAAACTGTGTACAATTATCAGACCAAACCATGTGTGTTGTGTTGTTCACGGGCAAAGCTGGTCCCTGGAAAGCGGAATGGGAATGCGAATGGGAGGAAACCAAAGCTAGCTTTAGATAGAAATAAAACTACATTTCTATGTAATTGAAACAGTGGCCGTGCAGTGGCTATTTATTGATTATTTTAAATGCGTAATGGTCTATCGTAATGGTAAAGTAAAGTAATCCTCCGTAATGGCCACCTCGTTCTCGTTCTCGTTGGTCGTTGGCTATTTATGTGCCGAGCGCATGCGTCGTACCGTGGTCCAAAATCTAGCCGGATCTAGCACATTGAGCGGGTGCTGCGCTCGTTGGTATACCGGCGCGCTCTTCGCTCCTAGCATTTCGTCATAGTCCAACAGCAAATGTGGAGCCAGCACCAAAAACAGCTGTTCAGCCCACCCTGGCAGGCGACAGCTGGCAAAGGCTAACTGCCAACATGGTAGCCCGAGATGCTCGATGCTCATGCGTAAGTAGGTCGTAAAGGAGTCCGCCAACAGTGTCCACTTCCACGATCCCACTTCCAACAAATAAATTTCCGGACGGGTTGTAACATTTGTCTTGTACACCAGTAAAACGAAACCCCTGTCACCTATGCGGTCGAGCTCGAACACAGTTCCCGGTCCTTTCAGTTCGAGGTTCTGGATGTGTGTCAATTTAGGTATGTAGAGGTGGCCTACACGTAATTTTGCGCGCTTCGAATAATTGTAAGTCCAGCTCGTGTGCATCCCATCGGTCGACAGGTAAAAACGCTTCATGTCGTCCGGCATAAAAACGAAATTCTTGTACTCCCAAACCCTTAAATCTGCCGCTGTGCATGGTCCGTTGTCATCTGATGTCACGTTGCTCACTCGCGGCAGTTCGTTCAGTTTGTTCTTCAGTTCACACGTCAGTTGTTCCAGGTGCAACGACGTATCATTACGACGGTTTCCGATCTTACGGCTGGCCATTTTCGATGAAATATGGTGCTGAGATGAGACACAGTGGAAAAAACGTCTGTTGCACACTTCAGCTTGCTAAATAATGGTTTCAACGCATGCCTGACTTTTACTTATTAATTATTCCTATGGATGGTTTCCAATGTGTGCTGAGATGTGTTTTCAATTCACACTGTCATTATCTAATGTCGTCTAGTAGGCAAACAGAGATTTGCCGTGTTTCTCATGTTTTCAATTTATTGTTTCGTGTTCCGTGTGCCGGCCTCGCATTCGCCCGTTACACACAGTGTTTGAAAGTGTATGCTCGACGTTAATTCGACGTCTTTCGGCGTTGAAAACACCACAGGCGGGCGGCCTGCCCCACGGACAGAATTCGGGGGCAGCCTGTTACCTCCGCTCGATCCAGTTACCGAATACACGAAAGAAAGCTCGCGCGAGTGATTTGTGTTTGCTGTGCACATCCTGCCAGGCTTACCAACGCGCGTGTGCTGAGTCTCTCCAGCATCCAGGACTGCCTGAGATGCGTGCAAGTGGCCATCGCGAGAGTGTGGAGAGTGTTTCGTGCGCGTGGATGTCTGCCGGTCTGGCGGGGAGGCAGTGTGCTGTACTTGTTGTTTCACACGCTCTTCTGCTAGACGATACTTCTGGATGGTGAATGCGCGGTACGTCCAGTGCATACGTTGGGTGAGTAGTTTCGCATTCCGCTAACGATGACGGTAATAACATCAACCAACGTGTTCCGGACACCAACGGATGTGCTTGATTATACTCACGGTGATGTTTTTTTTTGCTCCGTCGCAGGAACGCACAGGAACGGAACATCTAGCCGTCGTTTGACGATGTACGAAACAAGGATTTGGGCATCGGGTAAGAGCTCACATACCGTTCACTTTCGCAAATTTAGCCAAATACTGCCACACGTTCTTAACTACTGTCCGTTTGTTGCAGCTCCCGATCCCGCCACTCGTCCGGGAAGTGGTCCGGGAATCAATATAGTGCTGGAACGCTCTCCTGAAGACACCGGTGTTGAAACGCGGTTGAATTTTTGACCGACCCAACTGACAGACCGTTGGGAGCCCTATAAATTTTCCAACATTGTCCCCCCAAGTGCGCCACGGTTAAATATGTTTGTTAGGCGATAATAAACACCTCAATGCTAAATTCGCTCTTTGTGATGACGCAACCTCTCTTTGGCGACTTTATAAACCCGATCTTCGTGATGACACACCTCTCTTTCGCGATTGTACAAACCGTGGCTTCACTTCCCATCTTCTGTCAGTTGCTTCGTGGGTGTGTGTTTGTTTGTTTGTTTGTTTGTTTGCTGTTTTTCACTTTCGCTATATTCTGTATTCGACTCTTGCCATGCGGTTTTCTACTAAGCTGATACATCTAAGACTGCTAATTTGTGCGCGGGTCTAACGTAAGTTCCACTGCTCGTTTGTACCGTGGCTTGCCTAACTTGACTGGTTCGAACCACTTGGTTTGTCGGGTAAGTGTGGGTAAGTATTCTGCTAATCATTTCTTACAGAATAAATCTGCTGAATGCTGCGCCATTCGCCACGACGACCGGATTGTAGCAGGGCTATCACAGAAAACTGCCGGTGGTTTGCTTCCATCAGAGCTCCCAAGGAGGAGAGTGATTAGATGTTATAGGGTCAGCCAGTTCGTCGTTCAGGGGCACGTAGGTAAGTGGTCTCGAATTAAGGATGAGTTCGATCTCCGTGAACGTTGACAGCATTACTTCATCCGTAGGGCGCTTGGTGAACACGAACTGATTCAGTGCCTTCTTCACGGAACGTACCAAACGCTCCCAGCAGCCGCCAAAGTGAGGCGCCCCAGGCGGGTTAAATGTCCACTTCATCCGCGGTCCGCAGAGCTCGGTCATCAGAACGTCGTGATCAACCTCTTCCAAAGCTTCCTTCAACTTTCGAGAGGCATGTTGCTCCCGAATAATGAGATCGGTTGCGTAGTCTCGCCGAGGAAGGATGATCGGGTTCCGTGAATTATTCCGTGGGAACGGACAAACATTAGCATACACAAACAAAAACCATCCAAAGTCAGCTCCAATCAAACAAGTCGTATCGCCGACCGCCGACTGTTCCCTGCTCAAGACGAACTTTTCACAGTGTAGCAACGGAGAAGAAAAGCCGATGCGATTTTTGCGGATGCGTGCGGGGAAGCGTGGAAAAACGACGGTACACATTGGTATGGTAAGAACTTCAAGAACAGTTTTCCTTTTCATCCACACCAATAAACCGGGCCCGGTCTGCCGGAGACTGGCGAAGAAGCTTGGATAAATAAACAACGGCACGGCACGGCACATACACACACACACACACACACACACACACACACACACACACACACACACACACATGTACTTGGTTCGCGTGTTTTCCTAGCGGCCCCCGGGAGTCGAGTTTCCCTTTTCGCCGAAGGTTCCGAATCCGGACTACTGTCCGCAGAGGGCATTGCATTCATTCCTTCAAATCGCTTCCATCCATAGCTGTCCCACACGCCGTTTCTGCGAAGGATTTGTTTCCGTTTAGCTTACGGGGGTATTTTTTCCTATTTGTTTCGATTTTTTTTAACATGTAAATGTCGATGGATTCGATCGATAAATTTCGATCGATTTTCCACACCAACGCCGAGAGACGTTTTCCGAAACATAATTCAAATAAATAATATCGCTGTGTCTGGCTAGTGGATCGAAACTCTACGGCCAGAGTCAAAGCAATGGGAAAGCGAACAGGCAGTAAGGTAAGAGATTATCGACCAGCACCTTTCACTGGTCTCCTTTGCCTTCCGTACTCCTCCCTTGGGGGAGTACTCCCCAAATCACTCATCGCCACTGGCTTATGTTTTGTGGACATGGTGAGCGAGAAAAAAGCCAGCAGCAGCAATAGCGAGAGGAGAAAAGAAAGAGCGAAAGAATTTTAAGCGAGATTTTGATTATTACTATGCTGCCTGCCCGAGCTATTCTTCTGCTCGGGAGATGGAGTGTATTACGGAACCGGATTTATGCGGATGCAGACCAATACAGCAGGTGAAGGCGAACGTTGAAGGGAACCGAATCACGAAACAGCCTCCCATTTGCAAAGGCCCCAACGGAAACCGCCCCGCGGGGAAGGAGGAGATCCATTAGACTGTGACGGCAGCGGAAGGTGAAATTGATTCTTGAAAAACTCGAACGGAAACCGAATTTCTTTCCTTCCTCGTATTTTTCACCATCCAATCTGGGGACGGGTGAACAGGAAAGGGACGCATTTGGAGGGAGTGAGGACAACCGGAGAGAAGTTTGCGATTGCGATCCGCTTATTTTTAGCCCACCACTAAGAAGGTTCTCCCGCAACGACGACTGCCTGACCCGTCTGGCCCGTGCCTTGCCGTGTGTGTTCCTGTTGCCTACCGTGTACGCGAATTTATTACAGCGCCCCGTAACCGTAAGGCCCTGGCGTCTTTTAGCAGGCGTCGTCGTTCTTTTTTTTTTCCTGATGAGATTCTTCGGGATAAGTTGAAGGGAAGGGAAAGGATTTGCTAAGGTAGGGTCTGCTATTAGTTTCGGAAGGGACAGTTAGGTGAAATTTGGTGAAAGTTTCAGCGCGATTGTGGACTAAATAAATATGGTAAAAATACATTTTGTACTGTCTGGTGATGGTGTTACAATACGTTCCATTGAGAGTAAAGTTTTGTGGATGAAAAAAAAAAACTGGGAAGCTTTCTTTGTAGACAACAATTAATATTTCAAAAAGTCCTGATCATGTGAGTATCACAAAAGACAGTAAATGTCGTGGAACACTGTTTTCTTCCTGCAGTAAATATTGTTACTCGTAAGAGTTCGACTATTTTTTTCAAATAGCCAGAGGAAAATTTCTAGAACTAGTTTTTCCATCTTCATAAACTACATTATCATGTTCATCCACCTTATTCACTTGATATATTGAACCTCATGAGCAAGAGTAGCAAGTTCATGCCAATAATTCATTCATTCACCGGTCGAGAACGATGAGCGGTTCTGTAATTTGGTGGTGATGGACGATCTTTCGAAATTCTTCCGACGTATCTTTCTCGGGGTCGACGCGAGCAGGCCACGCATTTTCCGGTTCCCAGAGAAACGGCGGTCCCCTAAACCATCGCCCTTGTGCCGATAGGCCCGGCGTCTTAGCCCATTTCGTCCCATCGTCAGCCACGTTCATCTTCGTTGGTATCCAGCGCCATTGACTAGGATCAGTGCTTTCAAGCAGCTCACCTACGCGAAACGCCACGAACTGATTATATCGTCTGTGGTCCGAATGTAGCCAGCTGAGCACATTTTGGAAAGCTTTTGGAAACATTCGTTTTGTTTTTTTTTTTTTATGTGGAGTTTCTGTTTTCCAGTCGCTTAAGCATAATGTGTGGCCGACCTTTTACCCGACGTTTAATGCGTGCGCGCCTTTTCGCCTCGAGGACGCGTTTATTTAGACCAACGACGACGTTCGACGCTAAGTGTCATCGTTTTTTAAACTATGTCGTCGCCTATGAACATGCACATTGTAATATTATTGTACCGGCACCAGTGATGGCACCGACGTACGCGTTGTACAAACAACCAGACCACGCCCATTGCCACTCCTTTTGCCACCGCCGCCGTCGGTTTTAGTCCCCCGTGGGGGTAGTTGCGAAAAAATCACCAATTTTCAGCACTGCCGCATAGACGCACGCCCATACAAAGCTGGCCGCGTTGATCGGGCCCTTCTCAGGCGGCGAGCAGTACTGGCAGCTGTGCGCGCTGTACAAGCCATCATTCCCACTGGCGCACCATTTCCCAGCATCGCGAATCACCGGCGTCGTTGTTAGTTTCGCCTCACAGTAGTGCGCCAAACACGCGCGTACCCAGCACTGCACTATAAACGCACCGCATTCATACTGGCCCGGCAACGCGGTCGCTTCTCGCACAATGTCTGAATATCGAACGGTGCAAGGTAATGAATTGTGTGGGTGTAAATAAACAAATGATGTGTGTGTATGTGTGTGTGTGGGTGATGTGTAAGTTGTGTTCGTTGCGCAGTGCTGTCTGTCCGGCACTGCGTATTGCCCAGGTGCCCATATACTACTACGAGTAAAACCCAGTCAAGGAACCCGCTTCTGGGTTGGGGGTGGTTGGTGAAGTTTGTGAAGCAATTTTATTCGATCCTTCGATACAATCGCAAAACTGTGTACAATTATCAGACCAAACCATGTGTGTTGTGTTGTTCACGGGCAAAGCTGGTCCCTGGAAAGCGGAATGGGAATGCGAATGGGAGGAAACCAAAGCTAGCTTTAGATAGAAATAAAACTACATTTCTATGTAATTGAAACAGTGGCCGTGCAGTGGCTATTTATTGATTATTTTAAATGCGTAATGGTCTATCGTAATGGTAAAGTAAAGTAATCCTCCGTAATGGCCACCTCGTTCTCGTTCTCGTTGGTCGTTGGCTATTTATGTGCCGAGCGCATGCGTCGTACCGTGGTCCAAAATCTAGCCGGATCTAGCACATTGAGCGGGTGCTGCGCTCGTTGGTATACCGGCGCGCTCTTCGCTCCTAGCATTTCGTCATAGTCCAACAGCAAATGTGGAGCCAGCACCAAAAACAGCTGTTCAGCCCACCCTGGCAGGCGACAGCTGGCAAAGGCTAACTGCCAACATGGTAGCCCGAGATGCTCGATGCTCATGCGTAAGTAGGTCGTAAAGGAGTCCGCCAACAGTGTCCACTTCCACGATCCCTCTTCCAACAAATAAATTTCCGGACGGGTTGTAACGTTTGTCTTGTACACGAGTAAAACGAAACCCCTGTCACCTATGCGGTCGAGCTCGAACACAGTTCCCGGTCCTTTCAGTTCGAGGTTCTGGATTTGCGTCAATTTAGGTATGTAGAGGTGGCCTACACGTAATTTTGCGCGCTTCGAATAATTGTAAGTCCAGCTCGTGTGCATCCCATCGGTCGACAGGTAAAAACGCTTCATGTCGTCCGGCATAAAAACGAAATTCTTGTATTCCCAAGCCCTTAAATCTGCCACTGTGCATGGTCCGTTGTCATCTGATGTCACGTTGCTCACTCGCGGCAGTTCGTTCAGTTTGTTCTTCAGTTCACACGTCAGTTGTTCCAGGTGCAACGACGTATCATTACGACGGTTTCCGATCTTACGGCTGGCCATTTTCGATGAAATATGGTGCTGAGATGAGACACAGTGGAAAAAAGCGTCTGTTGCACACTTCAGCTTGCTAAATAATGGTTTCAACGCATGCCTGACTTTTACTTATTAATTATTCCTATGGATGGTTCCCAATGTGTGCTGAGATGTGTTTTCAATTCACACTGTCATTATCTAATGTCGTCTAGTAGGCAAACAGAGATTTGCCGTGTTTCTCATGTTTTCAATTTAGTGTTTCGTGTTCCGTGTGCCGGCCTCGCATTCGCCCGTTACACACAGTGTTTGAAAGTGTATGCTCGACGTTAATTCGACGTCTTTCGGCGTTGAAAACACCACAGGCGGGCGGCCTGCCCCCCGGACAGAATTCGGGGGCAGCCTGTTACCTCCGCTCGATCCAGTTACCGAATACACGAAAGAAAGCTCGCGCGAGTGATTTGTGTTTGCTGTGCACATCCTGCCAGGCTTACCAACGCGCGTGTGCTGAGTCTCTCCAGCATCCAGGACTGCCTGAGATGCGTGCAAGTGGCCATCGCGAGAGTGTGGAGAGTGTTTCGTGCGCGTGGATGTCTGCCGGTCTGGCGGGGAGGCAGTGTGCCTTTACTTGTTATTTCACACGCTCTTCTGCTAGACGATACTTCTGGATGCTGAATGCGCGGTACGTCCAGTGCATACGTTGGGTGAGTATTTTCGCATTCCGCTAACGATGACGGTAATAACATCAACCAAAGTGTTCCGGACACCAACGGATGTGCTTGATTATACTCACGGTGATGTTTTTTTTTTGCTCCGTCGCAGGAACGCACAGGAACGGAACATCTAGCCGTCGTTTGACGATGTACGAAACAAGGATTTGGGCATCGGGTAAGAGCGCACATACCGTTCACTTTCGCAAATTCAGCCAAATACTGCCACACGTTCTTAACTACTGTCCGTTTGTTGCAGCTCCCGATCCCGCCACTCGTCCGGGAAGTGGTCCGGGAATCAATATAGTGCTGGAACGCTCTCCTGAAGACACCGGTGTTGAAACGCGGTTGAATTTTTGACCGACCCAACTGACAGACCGTTGGGAGCCCTATCAAGTTTCCAACATTGTCCCCCCAAGTGCGCCACGGTTAAATATGTTTGTTAGGCGATAATAAACACCTCAATGCAAAATTCGCTCTTCGTGATGACGCAACCTCTCTTTAGCGACTTTATAAACCCGATCTTCGTGATGACACACCTCTCTTTCGCGATTGTACAAACCGTGGCTTCACTTCCCATCTTCTGTCAGTTGCTTCGTGGGTGTGTGTTTGTTTGTTTGTTTGTTTGCAGTTTTTCACTTTCTCTATATTCTGTATTCGACTCTTGCCATGCGGTTTTCTACTAAGCTGATACATCTAAGACTGCTAATTTGTGCGCGGTTCTAACGTAAGTTCCACTGCTCGTTTGTACCGTGGCTTGCCTAACTTGACTGGTTCGAACCACTTGGTTCGTCGGGTAAGTGTGGGTAAGTATTCTGCTAACCATTTCTTCCAGAATAAATCTGCTGAATGCTGCGCCATTCGCCACGACGACCGGATTGTAGCAGGGCTATCACAGAAAACTGCCGGTGGTTTGCTTCCATCAGAGCTCCCAAGGAGGAGAGTGATTAGATGTTATAGGGTCAGCCAGTTCGTCGTTCAGGGGCACGTAGGTAAGTGGTCTCGAATTAAGGATGAGTTCGATCTCCGTGAACGTTGACAGCATTACTTCATCCGTAGGGCGCTTGGTGAACACGAACTGATTCAGTGCCTTCTTCACGGAACGTACCAAACGCTCCCAGCAGCCGCCAAGCTCGGTCATCAGAACGTCGTGATCAACCTCTTCCAAAGCTTCCTTCAACTCACGAGAGGCATGTTGCTCCCGAATAATGAGATCGGTTCCGTAGTCTCGCCGAGGAAGGATGATCGGGTTCCGTGAATTATTCCGTGGGAACGGACAAACATTAGCATACACAAACAAAAACCATCCAAAGTCAGCTCCAATCAAACAAGTCGTATCGCCGACCGCCGACTGTTCCCTGCTCAAGACGAACTTTTCACAGTGTAGCAACGGAGAAGAAAAGCCGATGCGATTTTTGCGGATGCGTGCGGGGAAGCGTGGAAAAACGACGGTACACATTGGTATGGTAAGAACTTCAAGAACAGTTTTCCTTTTCATCCACACCAATAAACCGGGCCCGGTCTGCCGGAGACTGGCGAAGAAGCTTGGATAAATAAACAACGGCACGGCACGGCACATACACACACACACACACACACACACACACACACACACACACACACATGTACTTTTTTCTATTTCACATGTATTTTTTCCTATTTGTTTCGATTTTTTTAACATGTAAATGTCGATGGATTCGCCACATTCCCTGGTGTGGGGTAGGGCAAACAATACGAGCTCGCTTCAACTTTTGCTGTCTTGGCGAAGCATGAGAATTTTTATGGCCCTCTCCAAGAAAAACCTTTCAAACAAATGGTGGTAAACTGACCTCGATAGCGCTAGACGGGTGATCGATTCAACGATCGAAACCCCAAAAAACCAGCACCACAGTCCCCCCCCCCCCCCCCCCTTCCGAAACGATCGATAAATTTCGATCGATTTTCCACACCAACGCTGAGAGACGTTTTCCGAAACATAATTCAAATAAATAATATCGCTGTGTCTGGCTAGTGGATCGAAACTCTACGGCCAGAGTCAAAGCAATGGGAAAGCGAACAGGCAGTAAGGTAAGAGATTATCGACCAGCACCTTTCACTGGTCTCCTTTGCCTTCCGTACTCCTCCCTTGGGGGAGTACTCCCCAAATCACTCATCGCCACTGGCTTATGTTTTGTGGACATGGAGAGCGAGAAAAAAGCCAGCAGCAGCAATAGCGAGAGGAGAAAAGAAAGAGCGAAAGAATTTTAAGCGAGATTTTGATTATTACTATGCTGCCTGCCCGAGCTATTCTTCTGCTCGGGAGATGGAGTGTATCACGGAACCGGATTTATGCGGATGCAGACCAATAAAGCAGGTGAAGGCGAACGTTGAAGGGAACCGAATCACGAAACAGCCTCCCATTTGCAAAGGCCCCAACGGAAACCGCCCCGCGGGGAAGGAGGAGATCCATTAGACTGTGACGGCAGCGGAAGGTGAAATTGATTCTTGAAAAACTCGAACGGAAACCGAATTTCTTTCCTTCCTCGTATTTTTCACCATCCAATCTGGGGCCGGGTGAACAGGAAAGGGACGCATTTGGAGGGAGTGAGGACAACCGGAGAGAAGTTTGCGATTGCGATCCGCTTATTTTTAGCCCACCACTAAGAAGGTTCTCCCGCAACGACGACTGCCTGACCCGTCTGGCCCGTGCCTTGCCGTGTGTGTTCCTGTTGCCTACCGTGTACGCGAATTTATTACAGCGCCCCGTAACCGTAAGGCCCTGGCGTCTTTTAGCAGGCGTCGTCGTTCTTTTTTTTTTCCTGATGAGATTCTTCGGGATAAGTTGAAGGGAAGGGAAAGGATTTGCTAAGGTAGGGTCTGCTATTAGTTTCGGAAGGGACAGTTAGGTGAAATTTGGTGAAAGTTTCAGCGCGATTGTGGACTAAATAAATATGGTAAAAATACATTTTGTACTGTCTGGTGATGGTGTTACAATACGTTCCATTGAGAGTAAAGTTTTGTGGATGAAAAAAAAAACTGGGAAGCTTTCTTTGTAGACAACAATTAATATTTCAAAAAGTCCTGATCATGTGAGTATCACAAAAGACAGTAAATGTCGTGGAACACTGTTTTCTTCCTGCAGTAAATATTGTTACTCGTAAGAGTTCGACTATTTTTTTCAAATAGCCAGAGGAAAATTTCTAGAACTAGTTTTTCCATCTTCATAAACTACATTATCATGTTCATCCACCTTATTCACTTGATATATTGAACCTCATGAGCAAGAGTAGCAAGTTCATGCCAATAATTCATTCATTCACCGGTCGAGAACGATGAGCGGTTCTGTAATTTGGTGGTGATGGACGATCTTTCGAAGTTCTTCCGACGTATCTTTCTCGGGGTCGACGCGTGCAGGCCACGCATTTTCCGGTTCCCAGAGAAACGGCGGTTCCCTAAACGATCGTCCTTGTGCCGATAGGCCCTGCGTCTTAGCCCATTTCGTCCCATCGTCAGCCACGTTCATCTTCGTTGGTATCCAGCGCCATTGACTAGGATCAGTGCTTTCAAGCAGCTCACCTACGCGAAACGCCACGAACTGATTATATCGTCTGTGGTCCGAATGTAGCCAGCTGAGCACATTTTGGAAAGCTTTTGGAAACTTTCGTTTTGTTTTTGTTTTTTTTTTATGTGGAGTTTCTGTTTTCCAGTCGCTTAAGCATAATATGTGGCCGACCTTTTACCCGACGTTTAATGCGTGCGCGCCTTTTCGCCTCGAGGACGCGTTTATTTAGACTAACGACGACGGTTTCGGACGTTAAGTGTCATCGTTTTTTTTTAAACTATGTCGTCGCCTATGAACATGCACATTGTAATATTATTGTACCGGCACCAGTGATGGCACCGACGTACGCGTTGTACAAACAACCAGACCACGCCCATTGCCACTCCTTTTGCCACCGCCGCCGTCGTTTTTAGTCCCCCGTGGGGGTAGTTGCGAAAAAATCACCAATTTTCAACACTGCCGCATAGACGCACGCCCATACAAAGCTGGCCGCGTTGATCGGGCCCTTCTCAGGCGGCGAGCAGTACTGGCAGCTGTGCGCGCTGTACAAGCCATCATTCCCACTGGCGCACCTTTTCCCAGCATCGCGAATCACCGGCGTCGTTGTTAGTTTCGTCTCACAGTAGTGCGCCAAACACGCGCGTACCCAGCACTGCATTATAAACGCACCGCATTCATACTGGCCCGGCAACGCGGTCGCTTCTCGCACAATGTCTGAATATCGAACGGTGCAAGGTAATGAATTGTGTGGGTGTAAATAAACAAATGATGTGTGTGTGTGTGGGTGATGTGTAAGTTGTGTTCGTTGCGCAGTGCTGTCTGTCCGGCACTGCGTATTGCCCAGGTGCCCATATACTACTACGGGTAAAACCCAGTCAAGGAACCCGCTTCTGGGTTGGGGGTGGTTGGTGAAGTTTGTGAAGCAATTTTATTCGATCCTTCGATACAATCGCAAAACTGTGTACAATTATCAGACCAAACCATGTGTGTTGTGTTGTTCACGGGCAAAGCTGGTCCCTGGAATGCGGAATGGGAATGCGAATGGGAGGAAACCAAAGCTAGCTTTAGATAGAAATAAAACTACATTTCTATGTAATTGAAACAGTGGCCGTGCAGTGGCTATTTATTGATTATTTTAAATGCGTAATGGTCTATCGTAATGGTAAAGTAATCCTCCGTAATGGCCACCTCGTTCTCGTTCTCGTTGGTCGTTGGCTATTTATGTGCCGAGCGCATGCGTCGTACCGTGGTCCAAAATCTAGCCGGATCTAGCACATTGAGCGGGTGCTGCGCTCGTTGGTATACCGGCGCGCTCTTCGCTCCTAGCATTTCGTCATAGTCCAACAGCAAATGTGGAGCCAGCACCAAAAACAGCTGTTCAGCCCACCCTGGCAGGCGACAGCTGGCAAAGGCTAACTGCCAACATGGTAGCCCGAGATGCTCGATGCTCATGCGTAAGTAGGTCGTAAAGGAGTCCGCCAACAGTGTCCACTTCCACGATCCCACTTCCAACAAATAAATTTCCGGACGGGTTGTAACATTTGTCTTGTACACCAGTAAAACAAAACCCCTGTCACCTATGCGGTCGAGCTCGAACACAGTTCCCGGTCCTTTCAGTTCGAGGTTCTGGATTTGCGTCAATTTAGGTATGTAGAGGTGGCCTACACGTAATTTTGCGCGCTTCGAATAATTGTAAGTCCAGCTCGTGTGCATCCCATCGGTCGACAGGTAAAAACGCTTCATGTCGTCCGGCATAAAAACGAAATTCTTGTACTCCCAAGCCCTTAAATCTGCCACTGTGCATGGTCCGTTGTCATCCAATGTCACGTTGCTCACTCGCGGCAGTTCGTTCAGTTTGTTCTTCAGTTCACACGTCAGTTGTTCCAGGTGCAACGACGTATCATTACGACGGTTTCCGATCTTACGGCTGGCCATTTTCGATGAAATATGGTGCTGAGATGAGACACAGTGGAAAAAGCGTCTGTTGCACACTTCAGCTTGCTAAATAATGGTTTCAACGCATGCCTGACTTTTACTTATTAATTATTCCTATGGATGGTTTCCAATGTGTGCTGAGATGTGTTTTCAATTCACACTGTCATTATCTAATGTCGTCTAGTAGGCAAACAGAGATTTGCCGTGTTTCTCATGTTTTCAATTTAGTGTTTCGTGTTCCGTGTGCCGGCCTCGCATTCGCCCGTTACACACAGTGTTTGAAAGTGTATGCTCGACGTTAATTCGACGTCTTTCGGCGTTGAAAACACCACAGGCGGGCGGCCTGCCCCCCGGACAGAATTCGGGGGCATCCTGTTACCTCCGCTCGATCCAGTTACCGAATACACGAAAGAAAGCACGCGCGAGTGATTTGTGTTTGCTGTGCACATCCTGCCAGGCTTACCAACGCGCGTGTGCTGAGTCTCTCCAGCATCCAGGACCGCCTGAGATGCGTGCAAGTGGCCATCGCGTGATGGAGAGTGTTTCGTGCACGTGGATGTCTGCCGGTCTGGCGGGGAGGCAGTGTGCTGTACTTGTTGTTTCACACGCTCTTCTGCTAGACGATACTTCTGGATGCTGAATGCGCGGTACGTCCAGTGCATACGTTGGGTGAGTAGTTTCGCATTCCGCTAACGATGACGGTAATAACATCAACCAACGTGTTCCGGACACCAACGGATGTGCTTGATTATACTCACGGTGATGTTTTTTTTTGCTCCGTCGCAGGAACGCACAGGAACGGAACATCTAGCCGTCGTTTGACGATGTACGAAACAAGGATTTGGGCATCGGGTAAGAGCGCACATACCGTTCACTTTCGCAAATTCAGCCAAATACTGCCACACGTTCTTAACTACTGTCCGTTTGTTGCAGCTCCCGATCCCGCCACTCGTCCGGGAAGTGGTCCGGGAATCAATATAGTGCTGGAACGCTCTCCTGAAGACACCGGTGTTGAAACGCGGTTGAATTTTTGACCGACCCAACTGACAGACCGTTGGGAGCCCTATCAAGTTTCCAACATTGTCCCCCCAAGTGCGCCACGGTTAAATATGTTTGTTAGGCGATAATAAACACCTCAATGCAAAATTCGCTCTTCGTGATGACGCAACCTCTCTTTAGCGACTTTATAAACCCGATCTTCGTGATGACACACCTCTCTTTCGCGATTGTACAAACCGTGGCTTCACTTCCCATCTTCTGTCAGTTGCTTCGTGGGTGTGTGTTTGTTTGTTTGTTTGTTTGCAGTTTTTCACTTTCTCTATATTCTGTATTCGACTCTTGCCATGCGGTTTTCTACTAAGCTGATACATCTAAGACTGCTAATTTGTGCGCGGTTCTAACGTAAGTTCCACTGCTCGTTTGTACCGTGGCTTGCCTAACTTGACTGGTTCGAACCACTTGGTTCGTCGGGTAAGTGTGGGTAAGTATTCTGCTAACCATTTCTTCCAGAATAAATCTGCTGAATGCTGCGCCATTCGCCACGACGACCGGATTGTAGCAGGGCTATCACAGAAAACTGCCGGTGGTTTGCTTCCATCAGAGCTCCCAAGGAGGAGAGTGATTAGATGTTATAGGGTCAGCCAGTTCGTCGTTCAGGGGCACGTAGGTAAGTGGTCTCGAATTAAGGATGAGTTCGATCTCCGTGAACGTTGACAGCATTACTTCATCCGTAGGGCGCTTGGTGAACACGAACTGATTCAGTGCCTTCTTCACGGAACGTACCAAACGCTCCCAGCAGCCGCCAAGCTCGGTCATCAGAACGTCGTGATCAACCTCTTCCAAAGCTTCCTTCAACTCACGAGAGGCATGTTGCTCCCGAATAATGAGATCGGTTCCGTAGTCTCGCCGAGGAAGGATGATCGGGTTCCGTGAATTATTCCGTGGGAACGGACAAACATTAGCATACACAAACAAAAACCATCCAAAGTCAGCTCCAATCAAACAAGTCGTATCGCCGACCGCCGACTGTTCCCTGCTCAAGACGAACTTTTCACAGTGTAGCAACGGAGAAGAAAAGCCGATGCGATTTTTGCGGATGCGTGCGGGGAAGCGTGGAAAAACGACGGTACACATTGGTATGGTAAGAACTTCAAGAACAGTTTTCCTTTTCATCCACACCAATAAACCGGGCCCGGTCTGCCGGAGACTGGCGAAGAAGCTTGGATAAATAAACAACGGCACGGCACGGCACATACACACACACACACACACACACACACACACACACACACACACACACACACACACACACACACACACACACACACATGTACTTTTTTCTATTTCACATGTATTTTTTCCTATTTGTTTCGATTTTTTTTAACATGTAAATGTCGATGGATTCGCCACATTCCCTGGTGTGGGGTAGGGCAAACAATACGAGCTCGCTTCAACTTTTGCTGTCTTGGCGAAGCATGAGAATTTTATGGCCCTCTCCAAGAAAAACCTTTCAAACAAATGGTGGTAAACTGACCTCGATAGCGCTAGACGGGTGATCGATTCAACGATCGAAACCCCAAAAAACCAACACCTTCCCCCCCCCCCGCCCCCCCCCCCCCCCTTCCGAAACGATCGATAAATTTCGATCGATTTTCCACACCAACGCTGAGAGACGTTTTCCGAAACATAATTCAAATAAATAATATCGCTGTGTCTGGCTAGTGGATCGAAACTCTACGGCCAGAGTCAAAGCAATGGGAAAGCGAACAGGCAGTAAGGTAAGAGATTATCGACCAGCACCTTTCACTGGTCTCCTTTGCCTTCCGTACTCCTCCCTTGGGGGAGTACTCCCCAAATCACTCATCGCCACTGGCTTATGTTTTGTGGACATGGAGAGCGAGAAAAAAGCCAGCAGCAGCAATAGCGAGAGGAGAAAAGAAAGAGCGAAAGAATTTTAAGCGAGATTTTGATTATTACTATGCTGCCTGCCCGAGCTATTCTTCTGCTCGGGAGATGGAGTGTATCACGGAACCGGATTTATGCGGATGCAGACCAATAGAGCAGGTGAAGGCGAACGTTGAAGGGAACCGAATCACGAAACAGCCTCCCATTTGCAAAGGCCCCAACGGAAACCGCCCCGCGGGGAAGGAGGAGATCCATTAGACTGTGACGGCAGCGGAAGGTGAAATTGATTCTTGAAAAACTCGAACGGAAACCGAATTTCTTTCCTTCCTCGTATTTTTCACCATCCAATCTGGGGCCGGGTGAACAGGAAAGGGACGCATTTGGAGGGAGTGAGGACAACCGGAGAGAAGTTTGCGATTGCGATCCGCTTATTTTTAGCCCACCACTAAGAAGGTTCTCCCGCAACGACGACTGCCTGACCCGTCTGGCCCGTGCCTTGCCGTGTGTGTTCCTGTTGCCTACCGTGTACGCGAATTTATTACAGCGCCCCGTAACCGTAAGGCCCTGGCGTCTTTTAGCAGGCGTCGTCGTTCTTTTTTTTTTTCCTGATGAGATTCTTCGGGATAAGTTGAAGGGAAGGGAAAGGATTTGCTAAGGTAGGGTCTGCTATTAGTTTCGGAAGGGACAGTTAGGTGAAATTTGGTGAAAGTTTCAGCGCGATTGTGGACTAAATAAATATGGTAAAAATACATTTTGTACTGTCTGGTGATGGTGTTACAATACGTTCCATTGAGAGTAAAGTTTTGTGGATGAAAAAAAAACTGGGAAGCTTTCTTTGTAGACAACAATTAATATTTCAAAAAGTCCTGATCATGTGAGTATCACAAAAGACAGTAAATGTCGTGGAACACTGTTTTCTTCCTGCAGTAAATATTGTTACTCGTAAGAGTTCGACTATTTTTTTCAAATAGCCAGAGGAAAATTTCTAGAACTAGTTTTTCCATCTTCATAAACTACATTATCATGTTCATCCACCTTATTCACTTGATATATTGAACCTCATGAGCAAGAGTAGCAAGTTCATGCCAATAATTCATTCATTCACCGGTCGAGAACGATGAGCGGTTCTGTAATTTGGTGGTGATGGACGATCTTTCGAAGTTCTTCCGACGTATCTTTCTCGGGGTCGACGCGTGCAGGCCACGCATTTTCCGGTTCCCAGAGAAACGGCGGTTCCCTAAACGATCGTCCTTGTGCCGATAGGCCCTGCGTCTTAGCCCATTTCGTCCCATCGTCAGCCACGTTCATCTTCGTTGGTATCCAGCGCCATTGACTAGGATCAGTGCTTTCAAGCAGCTCACCTACGCGAAACGCCACGAACTGATTATATCGTCTGTGGTCCGAATGTAGCCAGCTGAGCACATTTTGGAAAGCTTTTGGAAACTTTCGTTTTGTTTTTGTTTTTTTTTATGTGGAGTTTCTGTTTTCCAGTCGCTTAAGCATAATATGTGGCCGACCTTTTACCCGACGTTTAATGCGTGCGCGCCTTTTCGCCTCGAGGACGCGTTTATTTAGACTAACGACGACGGTTTCGGACGTTAAGTGTCATCGTTTTTTTTTAAACTATGTCGTCGCCTATGAACATGCACATTGTAATATTATTGTACCGGCACCAGTGATGGCACCGACGTACGCGTTGTACAAACAACCAGACCACGCCCATTGCCACTCCTTTTGCCACCGCCGCCGTCGTTTTTAGTCCCCCGTGGGGGTAGTTGCGAAAAAATCACCAATTTTCAACACTGCCGCATAGACGCACGCCCATACAAAGCTGGCCGCGTTGATCGGGCCCTTCTCAGGCGGCGAGCAGTACTGGCAGCTGTGCGCGCTGTACAAGCCATCATTCCCACTGGCGCACCTTTTCCCAGCATCGCGAATCACCGGCGTCGTTGTTAGTTTCGTCTCACAGTAGTGCGCCAAACACGCGCGTACCCAGCACTGCATTATAAACGCACCGCATTCATACTGGCCCGGCAACGCGGTCGCTTCTCGCACAATGTCTGAATATCGAACGGTGCAAGGTAATGAATTGTGTGGGTGTAAATAAACAAATGATGTGTGTGTGTGGGTGATGTGTAAGTTGTGTTCGTTGCGCAGTGCTGTCTGTCCGGCACTGCGTATTGCCCAGGTGCCCATATACTACTACGGGTAAAACCCAGTCAAGGAACCCGCTTCTGGGTTGGGGGTGGTTGGTGAAGTTTGTGAAGCAATTTTATTCGATCCTTCGATACAATCGCAAAACTGTGTACAATTATCAGACCAAACCATGTGTGTTGTGTTGTTCACGGGCAAAGCTGGTCCCTGGAATGCGGAATGGGAATGCGAATGGGAGGAAACCAAAGCTAGCTTTAGATAGAAATAAAACTACATTTCTATGTAATTGAAACAGTGGCCGTGCAGTGGCTATTTATTGATTATTTTAAATGCGTAATGGTCTATCGTAATGGTAAAGTAATCCTCCGTAATGGCCACCTCGTTCTCGTTCTCGTTGGTCGTTGGCTATTTATGTGCCGAGCGCATGCGTCGTACCGTGGTCCAAAATCTAGCCGGATCTAGCACATTGAGCGGGTGCTGCGCTCGTTGGTATACCGGCGCGCTCTTCGCTCCTAGCATTTCGTCATAGTCCAACAGCAAATGTGGAGCCAGCACCAAAAACAGCTGTTCAGCCCACCCTGGCAGGCGACAGCTGGCAAAGGCTAACTGCCAACATGGTAGCCCGAGATGCTCGAGGCTCATGCGTAAGTAGGTCGTAAAGGAGTCCGCCAACAGTGTCCACTTCCACGATCCCACTTCCAACAAATAAATTTCCGGACGGGTTGTAACATTTGTCTTGTACACCAGTAAAACAAAACCCCTGTCACCTATGCGGTCGAGCTCGAACACAGTTCCCGGTCCTTTCAGTTCGAGGTTCTGGATTTGCGTCAATTTAGGTATGTAGAGGTGGCCTACACGTAATTTTGCGCGCTTCGAATAATTGTAAGTCCAGCTCGTGTGCATCCCATCGGTCGACAGGTAAAAACGCTTCATGTCGTCCGGCATAAAAACGAAATTCTTGTACTCCCAAGCCCTTAAATCTGCCACTGTGCATGGTCCGTTGTCATCCAATGTCACGTTGCTCACTCGCGGCAGTTCGTTCAGTTTGTTCTTCAGTTCACACGTCAGTTGTTCCAGGTGCAACGACGTATCATTACGACGGTTTCCGATCTTACGGCTGGCCATTTTCGATGAAATATGGTGCTGAGATGAGACACAGTGGAAAAAGCGTCTGTTGCACACTTCAGCTTGCTAAATAATGGTTTCAACGCATGCCTGACTTTTACTTATTAATTATTCCTATGGATGGTTTCCAATGTGTGCTGAGATGTGTTTTCAATTCACACTGTCATTATCTAATGTCGTCTAGTAGGCAAACAGAGATTTGCCGTGTTTCTCATGTTTTCAATTTAGTGTTTCGTGTTCCGTGTGCCGGCCTCGCATTCGCCCGTTACACACAGTGTTTGAAAGTGTATGCTCGACGTTAATTCGACGTCTTTCGGCGTTGAAAACACCACAGGCGGGCGGCCTGCCCCCCGGACAGAATTCGGGGGCATCCTGTTACCTCCGCTCGATCCAGTTACCGAATACACGAAAGAAAGCACGCGCGAGTGATTTGTGTTTGCTGTGCACATCCTGCCAGGCTTACCAACGCGCGTGTGCTGAGTCTCTCCAGCATCCAGGACCGCCTGAGATGCGTGCAAGTGGCCATCGCGTGATGGAGAGTGTTTCGTGCACGTGGATGTCTGCCGGTCTGGCGGGGAGGCAGTGTGCTGTACTTGTTGTTTCACACGCTCTTCTGCTAGACGATACTTCTGGATGCTGAATGCGCGGTACGTCCAGTGCATACGTTGGGTGAGTAGTTTCGCATTCCGCTAACGATGACGGTAATAACATCAACCAACGTGTTCCGGACACCAACGGATGTGCTTGATTATACTCACGGTGATGTTTTTTTTTGCTCCGTCGCAGGAACGCACAGGAACGGAACATCTAGCCGTCGTTTGACGATGTACGAAACAAGGATTTGGGCATCGGGTAAGAGCGCACATACCGTTCACTTTCGCAAATTCAGCCAAATACTGCCACACGTTCTTAACTACTGTCCGTTTGTTGCAGCTCCCGATCCCGCCACTCGTCCGGGAAGTGGTCCGGGAATCAATATAGTGCTGGAACGCTCTCCTGAAGACACCGGTGTTGAAACGCGGTTGAATTTTTGACCGACCCAACTGACAGACCGTTGGGAGCCCTATCAAGTTTCCAACATTGTCCCCCCAAGTGCGCCACGGTTAAATATGTTTGTTAGGCGATAATAAACACCTCAATGCAAAATTCGCTCTTCGTGATGACGCAACCTCTCTTTAGCGACTTTATAAACCCGATCTTCGTGATGACACACCTCTCTTTCGCGATTGTACAAACCGTGGCTTCACTTCCCATCTTCTGTCAGTTGCTTCGTGGGTGTGTGTTTGTTTGTTTGTTTGTTTGCAGTTTTTCACTTTCTCTATATTCTGTATTCGACTCTTGCCATGCGGTTTTCTACTAAGCTGATACATCTAAGACTGCTAATTTGTGCGCGGTTCTAACGTAAGTTCCACTGCTCGTTTGTACCGTGGCTTGCCTAACTTGACTGGTTCGAACCACTTGGTTCGTCGGGTAAGTGTGGGTAAGTATTCTGCTAACCATTTCTTCCAGAATAAATCTGCTGAATGCTGCGCCATTCGCCACGACGACCGGATTGTAGCAGGGCTATCACAGAAAACTGCCGGTGGTTTGCTTCCATCAGAGCTCCCAAGGAGGAGAGTGATTAGATGTTATAGGGTCAGCCAGTTCGTCGTTCAGGGGCACGTAGGTAAGTGGTCTCGAATTAAGGATGAGTTCGATCTCCGTGAACGTTGACAGCATTACTTCATCCGTAGGGCGCTTGGTGAACACGAACTGATTCAGTGCCTTCTTCACGGAACGTACCAAACGCTCCCAGCAGCCGCCAAGCTCGGTCATCAGAACGTCGTGATCAACCTCTTCCAAAGCTTCCTTCAACTCACGAGAGGCATGTTGCTCCCGAATAATGAGATCGGTTCCGTAGTCTCGCCGAGGAAGGATGATCGGGTTCCGTGAATTATTCCGTGGGAACGGACAAACATTAGCATACACAAACAAAAACCATCCAAAGTCAGCTCCAATCAAACAAGTCGTATCGCCGACCGCCGACTGTTCCCTGCTCAAGACGAACTTTTCACAGTGTAGCAACGGAGAAGAAAAGCCGATGCGATTTTTGCGGATGCGTGCGGGGAAGCGTGGAAAAACGACGGTACACATTGGTATGGTAAGAACTTCAAGAACAGTTTTCCTTTTCATCCACACCAATAAACCGGGCCCGGTCTGCCGGAGACTGGCGAAGAAGCTTGGATAAATAAACAACGGCACGGCACGGCACATACACACACACACACACACACACACACACACACACACACACACACACACACACACACACACACACACACACACACATGTACTTTTTTCTATTTCACATGTATTTTTTCCTATTTGTTTCGATTTTTTTTAACATGTAAATGTCGATGGATTCGCCACATTCCCTGGTGTGGGGTAGGGCAAACAATACGAGCTCGCTTCAACTTTTGCTGTCTTGGCGAAGCATGAGAATTTTTAATGGCCCTCTCCAAGAAAAACCTTTCAAACAAATGGTGGTAAACTGACCTCGATAGCGCTAGACGGGTGATCGATTCAACGATCGAAACCCCAAAAAACCAACACCTTCCCCCCCCCCCGCCCCCCCCCCCCCCTTCCGAAACGATCGATAAATTTCGATCGATTTTCCACACCAACGCTGAGAGACGTTTTCCGAAACATAATTCAAATAAATAATATCGCTGTGTCTGGCTAGTGGATCGAAACTCTACGGCCAGAGTCAAAGCAATGGGAAAGCGAACAGGCAGTAAGGTAAGAGATTATCGACCAGCACCTTTCACTGGTCTCCTTTGCCTTCCGTACTCCTCCCTTGGGGGAGTACTCCCCAAATCACTCATCGCCACTGGCTTATGTTTTGTGGACATGGAGAGCGAGAAAAAAGCCAGCAGCAGCAATAGCGAGAGGAGAAAAGAAAGAGCGAAAGAATTTTAAGCGAGATTTTGATTATTACTATGCTGCCTGCCCGAGCTATTCTTCTGCTCGGGAGATGGAGTGTATCACGGAACCGGATTTATGCGGATGCAGACCAATAGAGCAGGTGAAGGCGAACGTTGAAGGGAACCGAATCACGAAACAGCCTCCCATTTGCAAAGGCCCCAACGGAAACCGCCCCGCGGGGAAGGAGGAGATCCATTAGACTGTGACGGCAGCGGAAGGTGAAATTGATTCTTGAAAAACTCGAACGGAAACCGAATTTCTTTCCTTCCTCGTATTTTTCACCATCCAATCTGGGGCCGGGTGAACAGGAAAGGGACGCATTTGGAGGGAGTGAGGACAACCGGAGAGAAGTTTGCGATTGCGATCCGCTTATTTTTAGCCCACCACTAAGAAGGTTCTCCCGCAACGACGACTGCCTGACCCGTCTGGCCCGTGCCTTGCCGTGTGTGTTCCTGTTGCCTACCGTGTACGCGAATTTATTACAGCGCCCCGTAACCGTAAGGCCCTGGCGTCTTTTAGCAGGCGTCGTCGTTCTTTTTTTTTTTTCCTGATGAGATTCTTCGGGATAAGTTGAAGGGAAGGGAAAGGATTTGCTAAGGTAGGGTCTGCTATTAGTTTCGGAAGGGACAGTTAGGTGAAATTTGGTGAAAGTTTCAGCGCGATTGTGGACTAAATAAATATGGTAAAAATACATTTTGTACTGTCTGGTGATGGTGTTACAATACGTTCCATTGAGAGTAAAGTTTTGTGGATGAAAAAAAAAACTGGGAAGCTTTCTTTGTAGACAACAATTAATATTTCAAAAAGTCCTGATCATGTGAGTATCACAAAAGACAGTAAATGTCGTGGAACACTGTTTTCTTCCTGCAGTAAATATTGTTACTCGTAAGAGTTCGACTATTTTTTTCAAATAGCCAGAGGAAAATTTCTAGAACTAGTTTTTCCATCTTCATAAACTACATTATCATGTTCATCCACCTTATTCACTTGATATATTGAACCTCATGAGCAAGAGTAGCAAGTTCATGCCAATAATTCATTCATTCACCGGTCGAGAACGATGAGCGGTTCTGTAATTTGGTGGTGATGGACGATCTTTCGAAGTTCTTCCGACGTATCTTTCTCGGGGTCGACGCGTGCAGGCCACGCATTTTCCGGTTCCCAGAGAAACGGCGGTTCCCTAAACGATCGTCCTTGTGCCGATAGGCCCTGCGTCTTAGCCCATTTCGTCCCATCGTCAGCCACGTTCATCTTCGTTGGTATCCAGCGCCATTGACTAGGATCAGTGCTTTCAAGCAGCTCACCTACGCGAAACGCCACGAACTGATTATATCGTCTGTGGTCCGAATGTAGCCAGCTGAGCACATTTTGGAAAGCTTTTGGAAACTTTCGTTTTGTTTTTGTTTTTTTTTTATGTGGAGTTTCTGTTTTCCAGTCGCTTAAGCATAATATGTGGCCGACCTTTTACCCGACGTTTAATGCGTGCGCGCCTTTTCGCCTCGAGGACGCGTTTATTTAGACTAACGACGACGGTTTCGGACGTTAAGTGTCATCGTTTTTTTTTAAACTATGTCGTCGCCTATGAACATGCACATTGTAATATTATTGTACCGGCACCAGTGATGGCACCGACGTACGCGTTGTACAAACAACCAGACCACGCCCATTGCCACTCCTTTTGCCACCGCCGCCGTCGTTTTTAGTCCCCCGTGGGGGTAGTTGCGAAAAAATCACCAATTTTCAACACTGCCGCATAGACGCACGCCCATACAAAGCTGGCCGCGTTGATCGGGCCCTTCTCAGGCGGCGAGCAGTACTGGCAGCTGTGCGCGCTGTACAAGCCATCATTCCCACTGGCGCACCTTTTCCCAGCATCGCGAATCACCGGCGTCGTTGTTAGTTTCGTCTCACAGTAGTGCGCCAAACACGCGCGTACCCAGCACTGCATTATAAACGCACCGCATTCATACTGGCCCGGCAACGCGGTCGCTTCTCGCACAATGTCTGAATATCGAACGGTGCAAGGTAATGAATTGTGTGGGTGTAAATAAACAAATGATGTGTGTGTGTGGGTGATGTGTAAGTTGTGTTCGTTGCGCAGTGCTGTCTGTCCGGCACTGCGTATTGCCCAGGTGCCCATATACTACTACGGGTAAAACCCAGTCAAGGAACCCGCTTCTGGGTTGGGGGTGGTTGGTGAAGTTTGTGAAGCAATTTTATTCGATCCTTCGATACAATCGCAAAACTGTGTACAATTATCAGACCAAACCATGTGTGTTGTGTTGTTCACGGGCAAAGCTGGTCCCTGGAATGCGGAATGGGAATGCGAATGGGAGGAAACCAAAGCTAGCTTTAGATAGAAATAAAACTACATTTCTATGTAATTGAAACAGTGGCCGTGCAGTGGCTATTTATTGATTATTTTAAATGCGTAATGGTCTATCGTAATGGTAAAGTAATCCTCCGTAATGGCCACCTCGTTCTCGTTCTCGTTGGTCGTTGGCTATTTATGTGCCGAGCGCATGCGTCGTACCGTGGTCCAAAATCTAGCCGGATCTAGCACATTGAGCGGGTGCTGCGCTCGTTGGTATACCGGCGCGCTCTTCGCTCCTAGCATTTCGTCATAGTCCAACAGCAAATGTGGAGCCAGCACCAAAAACAGCTGTTCAGCCCACCCTGGCAGGCGACAGCTGGCAAAGGCTAACTGCCAACATGGTAGCCCGAGATGCTCGAGGCTCATGCGTAAGTAGGTCGTAAAGGAGTCCGCCAACAGTGTCCACTTCCACGATCCCACTTCCAACAAATAAATTTCCGGACGGGTTGTAACATTTGTCTTGTACACCAGTAAAACAAAACCCCTGTCACCTATGCGGTCGAGCTCGAACACAGTTCCCGGTCCTTTCAGTTCGAGGTTCTGGATTTGCGTCAATTTAGGTATGTAGAGGTGGCCTACACGTAATTTTGCGCGCTTCGAATAATTGTAAGTCCAGCTCGTGTGCATCCCATCGGTCGACAGGTAAAAACGCTTCATGTCGTCCGGCATAAAAACGAAATTCTTGTACTCCCAAGCCCTTAAATCTGCCACTGTGCATGGTCCGTTGTCATCCAATGTCACGTTGCTCACTCGCGGCAGTTCGTTCAGTTTGTTCTTCAGTTCACACGTCAGTTGTTCCAGGTGCAACGACGTATCATTACGACGGTTTCCGATCTTACGGCTGGCCATTTTCGATGAAATATGGTGCTGAGATGAGACACAGTGGAAAAAGCGTCTGTTGCACACTTCAGCTTGCTAAATAATGGTTTCAACGCATGCCTGACTTTTACTTATTAATTATTCCTATGGATGGTTTCCAATGTGTGCTGAGATGTGTTTTCAATTCACACTGTCATTATCTAATGTCGTCTAGTAGGCAAACAGAGATTTGCCGTGTTTCTCATGTTTTCAATTTAGTGTTTCGTGTTCCGTGTGCCGGCCTCGCATTCGCCCGTTACACACAGTGTTTGAAAGTGTATGCTCGACGTTAATTCGACGTCTTTCGGCGTTGAAAACACCACAGGCGGGCGGCCTGCCCCCCGGACAGAATTCGGGGGCATCCTGTTACCTCCGCTCGATCCAGTTACCGAATACACGAAAGAAAGCACGCGCGAGTGATTTGTGTTTGCTGTGCACATCCTGCCAGGCTTACCAACGCGCGTGTGCTGAGTCTCTCCAGCATCCAGGACCGCCTGAGATGCGTGCAAGTGGCCATCGCGTGATGGAGAGTGTTTCGTGCACGTGGATGTCTGCCGGTCTGGCGGGGAGGCAGTGTGCTGTACTTGTTGTTTCACACGCTCTTCTGCTAGACGATACTTCTGGATGCTGAATGCGCGGTACGTCCAGTGCATACGTTGGGTGAGTAGTTTCGCATTCCGCTAACGATGACGGTAATAACATCAACCAACGTGTTCCGGACACCAACGGATGTGCTTGATTATACTCACGGTGATGTTTTTTTTTGCTCCGTCGCAGGAACGCACAGGAACGGAACATCTAGCCGTCGTTTGACGATGTACGAAACAAGGATTTGGGCATCGGGTAAGAGCGCACATACCGTTCACTTTCGCAAATTCAGCCAAATACTGCCACACGTTCTTAACTACTGTCCGTTTGTTGCAGCTCCCGATCCCGCCACTCGTCCGGGAAGTGGTCCGGGAATCAATATAGTGCTGGAACGCTCTCCTGAAGACACCGGTGTTGAAACGCGGTTGAATTTTTGACCGACCCAACTGACAGACCGTTGGGAGCCCTATCAAGTTTCCAACATTGTCCCCCCAAGTGCGCCACGGTTAAATATGTTTGTTAGGCGATAATAAACACCTCAATGCAAAATTCGCTCTTCGTGATGACGCAACCTCTCTTTAGCGACTTTATAAACCCGATCTTCGTGATGACACACCTCTCTTTCGCGATTGTACAAACCGTGGCTTCACTTCCCATCTTCTGTCAGTTGCTTCGTGGGTGTGTGTTTGTTTGTTTGTTTGTTTGCAGTTTTTCACTTTCTCTATATTCTGTATTCGACTCTTGCCATGCGGTTTTCTACTAAGCTGATACATCTAAGACTGCTAATTTGTGCGCGGTTCTAACGTAAGTTCCACTGCTCGTTTGTACCGTGGCTTGCCTAACTTGACTGGTTCGAACCACTTGGTTCGTCGGGTAAGTGTGGGTAAGTATTCTGCTAACCATTTCTTCCAGAATAAATCTGCTGAATGCTGCGCCATTCGCCACGACGACCGGATTGTAGCAGGGCTATCACAGAAAACTGCCGGTGGTTTGCTTCCATCAGAGCTCCCAAGGAGGAGAGTGATTAGATGTTATAGGGTCAGCCAGTTCGTCGTTCAGGGGCACGTAGGTAAGTGGTCTCGAATTAAGGATGAGTTCGATCTCCGTGAACGTTGACAGCATTACTTCATCCGTAGGGCGCTTGGTGAACACGAACTGATTCAGTGCCTTCTTCACGGAACGTACCAAACGCTCCCAGCAGCCGCCAAGCTCGGTCATCAGAACGTCGTGATCAACCTCTTCCAAAGCTTCCTTCAACTCACGAGAGGCATGTTGCTCCCGAATAATGAGATCGGTTCCGTAGTCTCGCCGAGGAAGGATGATCGGGTTCCGTGAATTATTCCGTGGGAACGGACAAACATTAGCATACACAAACAAAAACCATCCAAAGTCAGCTCCAATCAAACAAGTCGTATCGCCGACCGCCGACTGTTCCCTGCTCAAGACGAACTTTTCACAGTGTAGCAACGGAGAAGAAAAGCCGATGCGATTTTTGCGGATGCGTGCGGGGAAGCGTGGAAAAACGACGGTACACATTGGTATGGTAAGAACTTCAAGAACAGTTTTCCTTTTCATCCACACCAATAAACCGGGCCCGGTCTGCCGGAGACTGGCGAAGAAGCTTGGATAAATAAACAACGGCACGGCACGGCACATACACACACACACACACACACACACACACACACACACACACACACACACACACACACACACACACACACACACACATGTACTTTTTTCTATTTCACATGTATTTTTTCCTATTTGTTTCGATTTTTTTTAACATGTAAATGTCGATGGATTCGCCACATTCCCTGGTGTGGGGTAGGGCAAACAATACGAGCTCGCTTCAACTTTTGCTGTCTTGGCGAAGCATGAGAATTTTAATGGCCCTCTCCAAGAAAAACCTTTCAAACAAATGGTGGTAAACTGACCTCGATAGCGCTAGACGGGTGATCGATTCAACGATCGAAACCCCAAAAAACCAACACCTTCCCCCCCCCCCCCGCCCCCCCCCCCCCCTTCCGAAACGATCGATAAATTTCGATCGATTTTCCACACCAACGCTGAGAGACGTTTTCCGAAACATAATTCAAATAAATAATATCGCTGTGTCTGGCTAGTGGATCGAAACTCTACGGCCAGAGTCAAAGCAATGGGAAAGCGAACAGGCAGTAAGGTAAGAGATTATCGACCAGCACCTTTCACTGGTCTCCTTTGCCTTCCGTACTCCTCCCTTGGGGGAGTACTCCCCAAATCACTCATCGCCACTGGCTTATGTTTTGTGGACATGGAGAGCGAGAAAAAAGCCAGCAGCAGCAATAGCGAGAGGAGAAAAGAAAGAGCGAAAGAATTTTAAGCGAGATTTTGATTATTACTATGCTGCCTGCCCGAGCTATTCTTCTGCTCGGGAGATGGAGTGTATCACGGAACCGGATTTATGCGGATGCAGACCAATAGAGCAGGTGAAGGCGAACGTTGAAGGGAACCGAATCACGAAACAGCCTCCCATTTGCAAAGGCCCCAACGGAAACCGCCCCGCGGGGAAGGAGGAGATCCATTAGACTGTGACGGCAGCGGAAGGTGAAATTGATTCTTGAAAAACTCGAACGGAAACCGAATTTCTTTCCTTCCTCGTATTTTTCACCATCCAATCTGGGGCCGGGTGAACAGGAAAGGGACGCATTTGGAGGGAGTGAGGACAACCGGAGAGAAGTTTGCGATTGCGATCCGCTTATTTTTAGCCCACCACTAAGAAGGTTCTCCCGCAACGACGACTGCCTGACCCGTCTGGCCCGTGCCTTGCCGTGTGTGTTCCTGTTGCCTACCGTGTACGCGAATTTATTACAGCGCCCCGTAACCGTAAGGCCCTGGCGTCTTTTAGCAGGCGTCGTCGTTCTTTTTTTTTTTCCTGATGAGATTCTTCGGGATAAGTTGAAGGGAAGGGAAAGGATTTGCTAAGGTAGGGTCTGCTATTAGTTTCGGAAGGGACAGTTAGGTGAAATTTGGTGAAAGTTTCAGCGCGATTGTGGACTAAATAAATATGGTAAAAATACATTTTGTACTGTCTGGTGATGGTGTTACAATACGTTCCATTGAGAGTAAAGTTTTGTGGATGAAAAAAAAAACTGGGAAGCTTTCTTTGTAGACAACAATTAATATTTCAAAAAGTCCTGATCATGTGAGTATCACAAAAGACAGTAAATGTCGTGGAACACTGTTTTCTTCCTGCAGTAAATATTGTTACTCGTAAGAGTTCGACTATTTTTTTCAAATAGCCAGAGGAAAATTTCTAGAACTAGTTTTTCCATCTTCATAAACTACATTATCATGTTCATCCACCTTATTCACTTGATATATTGAACCTCATGAGCAAGAGTAGCAAGTTCATGCCAATAATTCATTCATTCACCGGTCGAGAACGATGAGCGGTTCTGTAATTTGGTGGTGATGGACGATCTTTCGAAGTTCTTCCGACGTATCTTTCTCGGGGTCGACGCGTGCAGGCCACGCATTTTCCGGTTCCCAGAGAAACGGCGGTTCCCTAAACGATCGTCCTTGTGCCGATAGGCCCTGCGTCTTAGCCCATTTCGTCCCATCGTCAGCCACGTTCATCTTCGTTGGTATCCAGCGCCATTGACTAGGATCAGTGCTTTCAAGCAGCTCACCTACGCGAAACGCCACGAACTGATTATATCGTCTGTGGTCCGAATGTAGCCAGCTGAGCACATTTTGGAAAGCTTTTGGAAACTTTCGTTTTGTTTTTGTTTTTTTTTTATGTGGAGTTTCTGTTTTCCAGTCGCTTAAGCATAATATGTGGCCGACCTTTTACCCGACGTTTAATGCGTGCGCGCCTTTTCGCCTCGAGGACGCGTTTATTTAGACTAACGACGACGGTTTCGGACGTTAAGTGTCATCGTTTTTTTTTAAACTATGTCGTCGCCTATGAACATGCACATTGTAATATTATTGTACCGGCACCAGTGATGGCACCGACGTACGCGTTGTACAAACAACCAGACCACGCCCATTGCCACTCCTTTTGCCACCGCCGCCGTCGTTTTTAGTCCCCCGTGGGGGTAGTTGCGAAAAAATCACCAATTTTCAACACTGCCGCATAGACGCACGCCCATACAAAGCTGGCCGCGTTGAGCGGGCCCTTCTCAGGCGGCGAGCAGTACTGGCAGCTGTGCGCGCTGTACAAGCCATCATTCCCACTGGCGCACCTTTTCCCAGCATCGCGAATCACCGGCGTCGTTGTTAGTTTCGTCTCACAGTAGTGCGCCAAACACGCGCGTACCCAGCACTGCATTATAAACGCACCGCATTCATACTGGCCCGGCAACGCGGTCGCTTCTCGCACAATGTCTGAATATCGAACGGTGCAAGGTAATGAATTGTGTGGGTGTAAATAAACAAATGATGTGTGTGTGTGGGTGATGTGTAAGTTGTGTTCGTTGCGCAGTGCTGTCTGTCCGGCACTGCGTATTGCCCAGGTGCCCATATACTACTACGGGTAAAACCCAGTCAAGGAACCCGCTTCTGGGTTGGGGGTGGTTGGTGAAGTTTGTGAAGCAATTTTATTCGATCCTTCGATACAATCGCAAAACTGTGTACAATTATCAGACCAAACCATGTGTGTTGTGTTGTTCACGGGCAAAGCTGGTCCCTGGAATGCGGAATGGGAATGCGAATGGGAGGAAACCAAAGCTAGCTTTAGATAGAAATAAAACTACATTTCTATGTAATTGAAACAGTGGCCGTGCAGTGGCTATTTATTGATTATTTTAAATGCGTAATGGTCTATCGTAATGGTAAAGTAATCCTCCGTAATGGCCACCTCGTTCTCGTTCTCGTTGGTCGTTGGCTATTTATGTGCCGAGCGCATGCGTCGTACCGTGGTCCAAAATCTAGCCGGATCTAGCACATTGAGCGGGTGCTGCGCTCGTTGGTATACCGGCGCGCTCTTCGCTCCTAGCATTTCGTCATAGTCCAACAGCAAATGTGGAGCCAGCACCAAAAACAGCTGTTCAGCCCACCCTGGCAGGCGACAGCTGGCAAAGGCTAACTGCCAACATGGTAGCCCGAGATGCTCGAGGCTCATGCGTAAGTAGGTCGTAAAGGAGTCCGCCAACAGTGTCCACTTCCACGATCCCACTTCCAACAAATAAATTTCCGGACGGGTTGTAACATTTGTCTTGTACACCAGTAAAACAAAACCCCTGTCACCTATGCGGTCGAGCTCGAACACAGTTCCCGGTCCTTTCAGTTCGAGGTTCTGGATTTGCGTCAATTTAGGTATGTAGAGGTGGCCTACACGTAATTTTGCGCGCTTCGAATAATTGTAAGTCCAGCTCGTGTGCATCCCATCGGTCGACAGGTAAAAACGCTTCATGTCGTCCGGCATAAAAACGAAATTCTTGTACTCCCAAGCCCTTAAATCTGCCACTGTGCATGGTCCGTTGTCATCCAATGTCACGTTGCTCACTCGCGGCAGTTCGTTCAGTTTGTTCTTCAGTTCACACGTCAGTTGTTCCAGGTGCAACGACGTATCATTACGACGGTTTCCGATCTTACGGCTGGCCATTTTCGATGAAATATGGTGCTGAGATGAGACACAGTGGAAAAAGCGTCTGTTGCACACTTCAGCTTGCTAAATAATGGTTTCAACGCATGCCTGACTTTTACTTATTAATTATTCCTATGGATGGTTTCCAATGTGTGCTGAGATGTGTTTTCAATTCACACTGTCATTATCTAATGTCGTCTAGTAGGCAAACAGAGATTTGCCGTGTTTCTCATGTTTTCAATTTAGTGTTTCGTGTTCCGTGTGCCGGCCTCGCATTCGCCCGTTACACACAGTGTTTGAAAGTGTATGCTCGACGTTAATTCGACGTCTTTCGGCGTTGAAAACACCACAGGCGGGCGGCCTGCCCCCCGGACAGAATTCGGGGGCATCCTGTTACCTCCGCTCGATCCAGTTACCGAATACACGAAAGAAAGCACGCGCGAGTGATTTGTGTTTGCTGTGCACATCCTGCCAGGCTTACCAACGCGCGTGTGCTGAGTCTCTCCAGCATCCAGGACCGCCTGAGATGCGTGCAAGTGGCCATCGCGTGATGGAGAGTGTTTCGTGCACGTGGATGTCTGCCGGTCTGGCGGGGAGGCAGTGTGCTGTACTTGTTGTTTCACACGCTCTTCTGCTAGACGATACTTCTGGATGCTGAATGCGCGGTACGTCCAGTGCATACGTTGGGTGAGTAGTTTCGCATTCCGCTAACGATGACGGTAATAACATCAACCAACGTGTTCCGGACACCAACGGATGTGCTTGATTATACTCACGGTGATGTTTTTTTTTGCTCCGTCGCAGGAACGCACAGGAACGGAACATCTAGCCGTCGTTTGACGATGTACGAAACAAGGATTTGGGCATCGGGTAAGAGCGCACATACCGTTCACTTTCGCAAATTCAGCCAAATACTGCCACACGTTCTTAACTACTGTCCGTTTGTTGCAGCTCCCGATCCCGCCACTCGTCCGGGAAGTGGTCCGGGAATCAATATAGTGCTGGAACGCTCTCCTGAAGACACCGGTGTTGAAACGCGGTTGAATTTTTGACCGACCCAACTGACAGACCGTTGGGAGCCCTATCAAGTTTCCAACATTGTCCCCCCAAGTGCGCCACGGTTAAATATGTTTGTTAGGCGATAATAAACACCTCAATGCAAAATTCGCTCTTCGTGATGACGCAACCTCTCTTTAGCGACTTTATAAACCCGATCTTCGTGATGACACACCTCTCTTTCGCGATTGTACAAACCGTGGCTTCACTTCCCATCTTCTGTCAGTTGCTTCGTGGGTGTGTGTTTGTTTGTTTGTTTGTTTGCAGTTTTTCACTTTCTCTATATTCTGTATTCGACTCTTGCCATGCGGTTTTCTACTAAGCTGATACATCTAAGACTGCTAATTTGTGCGCGGTTCTAACGTAAGTTCCACTGCTCGTTTGTACCGTGGCTTGCCTAACTTGACTGGTTCGAACCACTTGGTTCGTCGGGTAAGTGTGGGTAAGTATTCTGCTAACCATTTCTTCCAGAATAAATCTGCTGAATGCTGCGCCATTCGCCACGACGACCGGATTGTAGCAGGGCTATCACAGAAAACTGCCGGTGGTTTGCTTCCATCAGAGCTCCCAAGGAGGAGAGTGATTAGATGTTATAGGGTCAGCCAGTTCGTCGTTCAGGGGCACGTAGGTAAGTGGTCTCGAATTAAGGATGAGTTCGATCTCCGTGAACGTTGACAGCATTACTTCATCCGTAGGGCGCTTGGTGAACACGAACTGATTCAGTGCCTTCTTCACGGAACGTACCAAACGCTCCCAGCAGCCGCCAAGCTCGGTCATCAGAACGTCGTGATCAACCTCTTCCAAAGCTTCCTTCAACTCACGAGAGGCATGTTGCTCCCGAATAATGAGATCGGTTCCGTAGTCTCGCCGAGGAAGGATGATCGGGTTCCGTGAATTATTCCGTGGGAACGGACAAACATTAGCATACACAAACAAAAACCATCCAAAGTCAGCTCCAATCAAACAAGTCGTATCGCCGACCGCCGACTGTTCCCTGCTCAAGACGAACTTTTCACAGTGTAGCAACGGAGAAGAAAAGCCGATGCGATTTTTGCGGATGCGTGCGGGGAAGCGTGGAAAAACGACGGTACACATTGGTATGGTAAGAACTTCAAGAACAGTTTTCCTTTTCATCCACACCAATAAACCGGGCCCGGTCTGCCGGAGACTGGCGAAGAAGCTTGGATAAATAAACAACGGCACGGCACGGCACATACACACACACACACACACACACACACACACACACACACACACACACACACACACACACACACACACACATGTACTTTTTTCTATTTCACATGTATTTTTTCCTATTTGTTTCGATTTTTTTTAACATGTAAATGTCGATGGATTCGCCACATTCCCTGGTGTGGGGTAGGGCAAACAATACGAGCTCGCTTCAACTTTTGCTGTCTTGGCGAAGCATGAGAATTTTTATGGCCCTCTCCAAGAAAAACCTTTCAAACAAATGGTGGTAAACTGACCTCGATAGCGCTAGACGGGTGATCGATTCAACGATCGAAACCCCAAAAAACCAACACCTTCCCCCCCCTCCGCCCCCCCCCCCCCCCCTTCCGAAACGATCGATAAATTTCGATCGATTTTCCACACCAACGCTGAGAGACGTTTTCCGAAACATAATTCAAATAAATAATATCGCTGTGTCTGGCTAGTGGATCGAAACTCTACGGCCAGAGTCAAAGCAATGGGAAAGCGAACAGGCAGTAAGGTAAGAGATTATCGACCAGCACCTTTCACTGGTCTCCTTTGCCTTCCGTACTCCTCCCTTGGGGGAGTACTCCCCAAATCACTCATCGCCACTGGCTTATGTTTTGTGGACATGGAGAGCGAGAAAAAAGCCAGCAGCAGCAATAGCGAGAGGAGAAAAGAAAGAGCGAAAGAATTTTAAGCGAGATTTTGATTATTACTATGCTGCCTGCCCGAGCTATTCTTCTGCTCGGGAGATGGAGTGTATCACGGAACCGGATTTATGCGGATGCAGACCAATAGAGCAGGTGAAGGCGAACGTTGAAGGGAACCGAATCACGAAACAGCCTCCCATTTGCAAAGGCCCCAACGGAAACCGCCCCGCGGGGAAGGAGGAGATCCATTAGACTGTGACGGCAGCGGAAGGTGAAATTGATTCTTGAAAAACTCGAACGGAAACCGAATTTCTTTCCTTCCTCGTATTTTTCACCATCCAATCTGGGGCCGGGTGAACAGGAAAGGGACGCATTTGGAGGGAGTGAGGACAACCGGAGAGAAGTTTGCGATTGCGATCCGCTTATTTTTAGCCCACCACTAAGAAGGTTCTCCCGCAACGACGACTGCCTGACCCGTCTGGCCCGTGCCTTGCCGTGTGTGTTCCTGTTGCCTACCGTGTACGCGAATTTATTACAGCGCCCCGTAACCGTAAGGCCCTGGCGTCTTTTAGCAGGCGTCGTCGTTCTTTTTTTTTTTCCTGATGAGATTCTTCGGGATAAGTTGAAGGGAAGGGAAAGGATTTGCTAAGGTAGGGTCTGCTATTAGTTTCGGAAGGGACAGTTAGGTGAAATTTGGTGAAAGTTTCAGCGCGATTGTGGACTAAATAAATATGGTAAAAATACATTTTGTACTGTCTGGTGATGGTGTTACAATACGTTCCATTGAGAGTAAAGTTTTGTGGATGAAAAAAAAAACTGGGAAGCTTTCTTTGTAGACAACAATTAATATTTCAAAAAGTCCTGATCATGTGAGTATCACAAAAGACAGTAAATGTCGTGGAACACTGTTTTCTTCCTGCAGTAAATATTGTTACTCGTAAGAGTTCGACTATTTTTTTCAAATAGCCAGAGGAAAATTTCTAGAACTAGTTTTTCCATCTTCATAAACTACATTATCATGTTCATCCACCTTATTCACTTGATATATTGAACCTCATGAGCAAGAGTAGCAAGTTCATGCCAATAATTCATTCATTCACCGGTCGAGAACGATGAGCGGTTCTGTAATTTGGTGGTGATGGACGATCTTTCGAAGTTCTTCCGACGTATCTTTCTCGGGGTCGACGCGTGCAGGCCACGCATTTTCCGGTTCCCAGAGAAACGGCGGTTCCCTAAACGATCGTCCTTGTGCCGATAGGCCCTGCGTCTTAGCCCATTTCGTCCCATCGTCAGCCACGTTCATCTTCGTTGGTATCCAGCGCCATTGACTAGGATCAGTGCTTTCAAGCAGCTCACCTACGCGAAACGCCACGAACTGATTATATCGTCTGTGGTCCGAATGTAGCCAGCTGAGCACATTTTGGAAAGCTTTTGGAAACTTTCGTTTTGTTTTTGTTTTTTTTTTATGTGGAGTTTCTGTTTTCCAGTCGCTTAAGCATAATATGTGGCCGACCTTTTACCCGACGTTTAATGCGTGCGCGCCTTTTCGCCTCGAGGACGCGTTTATTTAGACTAACGACGACGGTTTCGGACGTTAAGTGTCATCGTTTTTTTTTAAACTATGTCGTCGCCTATGAACATGCACATTGTAATATTATTGTACCGGCACCAGTGATGGCACCGACGTACGCGTTGTACAAACAACCAGACCACGCCCATTGCCACTCCTTTTGCCACCGCCGCCGTCGTTTTTAGTCCCCCGTGGGGGTAGTTGCGAAAAAATCACCAATTTTCAACACTGCCGCATAGACGCACGCCCATACAAAGCTGGCCGCGTTGATCGGGCCCTTCTCAGGCGGCGAGCAGTACTGGCAGCTGTGCGCGCTGTACAAGCCATCATTCCCACTGGCGCACCTTTTCCCAGCATCGCGAATCACCGGCGTCGTTGTTAGTTTCGTCTCACAGTAGTGCGCCAAACACGCGCGTACCCAGCACTGCATTATAAACGCACCGCATTCATACTGGCCCGGCAACGCGGTCGCTTCTCGCACAATGTCTGAATATCGAACGGTGCAAGGTAATGAATTGTGTGGGTGTAAATAAACAAATGATGTGTGTGTGTGGGTGATGTGTAAGTTGTGTTCGTTGCGCAGTGCTGTCTGTCCGGCACTGCGTATTGCCCAGGTGCCCATATACTACTACGGGTAAAACCCAGTCAAGGAACCCGCTTCTGGGTTGGGGGTGGTTGGTGAAGTTTGTGAAGCAATTTTATTCGATCCTTCGATACAATCGCAAAACTGTGTACAATTATCAGACCAAACCATGTGTGTTGTGTTGTTCACGGGCAAAGCTGGTCCCTGGAATGCGGAATGGGAATGCGAATGGGAGGAAACCAAAGCTAGCTTTAGATAGAAATAAAACTACATTTCTATGTAATTGAAACAGTGGCCGTGCAGTGGCTATTTATTGATTATTTTAAATGCGTAATGGTCTATCGTAATGGTAAAGTAATCCTCCGTAATGGCCACCTCGTTCTCGTTCTCGTTGGTCGTTGGCTATTTATGTGCCGAGCGCATGCGTCGTACCGTGGTCCAAAATCTAGCCGGATCTAGCACATTGAGCGGGTGCTGCGCTCGTTGGTATACCGGCGCGCTCTTCGCTCCTAGCATTTCGTCATAGTCCAACAGCAAATGTGGAGCCAGCACCAAAAACAGCTGTTCAGCCCACCCTGGCAGGCGACAGCTGGCAAAGGCTAGCTGCCAACATGGTAGCCCAAGATGCTCGATGCTCATGCGTAAGTAGGTCGTAAAGGAGTCCGCCAACAGTGTCCACTTCCACGATCCCACTTCCAACAAATAAATTTCCGGACGGGTTGTAACATTTGTCTTGTACACCAGTAAAACAAAACCCCTGTCACCTATGCGGTCGAGCTCGAACACAGTTCCCGGTCCTTTCAGTTCGAGGTTCTGGATTTGCGTCAATTTAGGTATGTAGAGGTGGCCTACACGTAATTTTGCGCGCTTCGAATAATTGTAAGTCCAGCTCGTGTGCATCCCATCGGTCGACAGGTAAAAACGCTTCATGTCGTCCGGCATAAAAACGAAATTCTTGTACTCCCAAGCCCTTAAATCTGCCACTGTGCATGGTCCGTTGTCATCCAATGTCACGTTGCTCACTCGCGGCAGTTCGTTCAGTTTGTTCTTCAGTTCACACGTCAGTTGTTCCAGGTGCAACGACGTATCATTACGACGGTTTCCGATCTTACGGCTGGCCATTTTCGATGAAATATGGTGCTGAGATGAGACACAGTGGAAAAAGCGTCTGTTGCACACTTCAGCTTGCTAAATAATTGTTGAGTGTATACTCGACCAAGCAGCGGAGGCCCGGACCGTAACGCCGTTACTCGGTCCTGTCAACGGATGACAGCGATCGACGTGCCATGCGGTTCATCCTTCGTGTTCGGGCTTCGGGACCGATCGGCCTCTTTTCTTGATCCAGCAGCTGCCGAGACAGGACGCGTTAGACGAGCGAAGTTTTAGCGTGTGTGTGTGTGTGCGTGTGTAATAAGTGTAATAAGTGTAACGTAATAAATAAGTTTTAATTTGTTGTAAACCGCAATCGTCCGCGTACCGGCATCATTGTCTCCCCCGATATCACCAACATAAAAGTGGCGACGAGGAAATTTGGTAAAAAAAAAAGTGATACACACGCAGAGCAACAATTCCTTCCTCACGCAAACGCCGTCGTACGGACTCATCGATGGAGGAAGAGCAGCGCCGTCTCTCGCAGCAGTTCGAAACCCCGGGTACTGCGTTACTACAACCCGGATACGGCCAACCGCTCCCGTCAAACGCTCCAGCGGTCGAGCAGCAGGGATCTCAAGCGTCCTCGGTACATTTTTCGCCATCGCTATCATCAGCGCCCACAAGCCTTCATCCGCCATCGCTCGCTCCAGCCGCTTCGATGCAGCACCCGCCATCGCTACCAGGCGTGTCACAAAACGGTGAGCCAACAATGTATCAAATAATGCAGCTTCTACGCCAATTAATGACAAAAATTGAGCAACAGCCACCAGCATCACTGCCCACAAACGCATCGCAGCAGCAGCTACCAGTAGTGCATCCGCCAAGTGCATCACAGCAGCAACCACTAGTATCGGAAATCGCGTCGCAACCGCAGCAGCAGCATCGGTCAGCTCCAGCCAATCCGGAGCAAATCCTGGACTCGCTGGCGAGAAACATCACCGAATTCCGCTTCGAGGCTGAAGCCGGTCTAACGTTCGAGGCGTGGTACTCGCGCTACGAGGATCTGTTCGTCAGTGATGCAGCCAGGATTGACGATGCGGCCAAGGTACGAATGCTTATGCGGAAGCTAGGATCAATGGAGCATGAGAGGTACGTGAATTACATTTTACCCCGTAATCCCCGCGATTTAACATTTGAGGCTACCGTGGAAAAATTGAAGGCCATTTTCGGCAAGGCAGAATCCCTTTTAACTAAACGCTACAAATGCATGCAAATCGTCAAAACGAAAGCTGAGGATTTTTTGGCCTACGCATGTCGAGTCAATCGGGCATGTGTTGATTTTGAGCTGAACCGCATGGGTGAAGAACAGCTCAAGTGTCTGATTTTTGTATGTGGGCTGAAAGAAGACACGGATAGAGATTTTCGGGTAAAGCTGCTCTCGCGTATCGAGGAACATGCTGAAATCACCCTCGAGCAATTATCGGCGGAGTGTAGTCGTCTGGTGGCATTAAAGAAGCAAAATGCGATGATCATTGGAGAAAAAGAGGAGCGAGTGTTGGCAATTCAAAATGGCGCGCGCCGTAGCCATCATGGGTTTCGCGGCAAAGGATTGCGCTCGCGTCCCATACATCGTGATGACCGGTCGGGAAAACCAAGTAACCCTTGTTGGTTCTGTGGAGCTTTGCATTGGGTGAAGGATTGTCCGCATACTAACCATAAGTGTCGTGAATGCGGTGAAGTTGGTCATCTGGAGGAACGCTGCCGCAAGCAGAAGCATCGGGCTGGCCGAAAGTTTTATCGCCCAACGCGGTTTGCTAAAACCGTCACGGTGTGCAGCGTACGGGCTAGTCGCAAGTTTGTGGAAGTTTCCATCAATGGAGTTGGCATCCGGTTGCAGCTAGATACGGGTTCAGATATATCGGTCATAGGTCGTTCAGCGTGGGAGAAAGTAGGGAAGCCGTCATTGGTGCAGCCTACCGTTTGCGCAAAGACTGCCTCTAATGAGAGGCTGGAGCTACTTGGCGAGTTTAGAGCAGAGGTTGCCATTTGTAATGCTACCAAGCCGGCGATCATCCGTGTGGCTCAAGTCGATTTATTGTTACTGGGAGCAGACTTGATTGACCTTTTTGCTCTTAGCTCCGTTCCAATGGATGTGTTTTGCGCCAAAGTTTCGACGACCGCACAGATTCCCAAGGAATTGCAGAGCCGTTTTCCGGAAGTTTTTCGTGGCACAGGGCTTTGCACGAAAGCGCAGATCAAGCTGCAGCTTAAGGATAATTGCCGTCCGGTGTTCCGCCCGAAGCGACCGGTTGCATACGCAATGCAGGCTACAGTAGAGGAAGAGCTCGATCGCCTGGTCCAGATGAATGTGATCACACCTGTTGATTACTCGGAATGGGCGACACCAATAGTCGTCGTACGCAAAAGCAGTGGAGCTATTCGAATCTGCGGCGATTATTCGACGGGGTTGAACGATGCGTTGCGTCCGCATGAATATCCGTTACCGCTCCCCGATGATATTTTTGCAAGATTGGCCCATTGCAAATTTTTTAGCAAAGTGGATTTGTCAGACGCATTTTTGCAAGTTGAGATTGAAGAGCGTTACAGGCCCCTTTTAACGATCAACACGCATCGAGGTCTTTACCTTTACAATCGTCTGCCTCCTGGATTAAAGGTTGCGCCAGCCGCGTTCCAGCAGATAATGGATGCGATGCTCGCCGGATTGTGTTACACTTCTGGCTATCTGGACGACGTTGTTGTCGGGGGAAGAACTGAAGAAGAGCACGATGAAAATCTCAACAAGGTGCTTCAGCGTATTAAAGAATTTGGGTTTACTATCAAAGCTGAGAAGTGTGCTTTTAAGACGCATCAGATAGAGTACCTCGGGCACATAATTGATCGTACTGGCCTTAGACCGAATCCAAAGAAAATTTATGCTATTGTAAACCTACCAGCTCCATCAAATGTGAATGAAGTCCGCTCGTTTTTGGGTGCCATTAATTACTACGGAAAATTTGTGCCTAACATGCGGAATTTGAGATACCCCCTGGATAACTTGTTGAAAGATGGCAATCAGTTTGTATGGACGAAGCAGTGCGGAGAGGCCTTCAGAAAGTTCAAGGAAATATTAAAGTCTGATCTGCTTCTGACACATTATGACCCTACGGCTGAAATTATAGTAGCCGCAGACGCCTCATCGGTTGGGCTCGGAGCCACCATTAGCCACAAGTTTCCGGATGGATCAATAAAGGTGGTGCAGCACGCGTCACGGGCTCTAACGAAAGCAGAAGAGGGGTACAGCCAGATTGACCGCGAAGGACTGGCTATCATCTTTGCAGTAACCCGATTCCACAAGATGCTTTATGGCAGGCATTTCCGCCTCCAAACCGACCACAAGCCATTGCTGCGCATCTTTGGATCAAAAAAAGGGAATTCCTGTGTATACTGCCAACCGGCTGCAGCGGTTCGCTCTAGCGCTGCAGCTATACGACTTCGAAATCGAGTACATACCCACGGATAAATTCGGCAATGCAGACCTGCTGTCGCGGCTCATCAGCAAGCACGCGAAACCGGAGCAGGAGTACATGATCGCGAAGAAGTTGCAGCAGCTACGAAAAAGGACCCTCTACTGCGCGAAGTGTACCGCTACGTCCAATCGGGTTGGCCAGGTAAGGTCAGTTATGGTGCGGAATTGGCCCAATTCCACAACAGAAGGGAAGCACTGACGACCGTTGGCGACTGTATCCTCTTCGGAGAGAGGATTGTGATTCCCGCAGCTTTGCAGCAGAGATGCCTTAGACAGCTTCATCAAGGGCATCCGGGCATCCAGCGAATGAAGGCGATTGCACGCAGTTTCGTGTATTGGCCATCATTGGACAGCGACATTGCCGATCGAGTTGCTTCATGCGAAGCATGCCAGGCTGCGGCGAAATCACCACCATCCCAGATACCATCATGTTGGCCGAAGCCACCTGGGCCTTGGCACCGCGTACACATCGATTACGCTGGACCTGTGGAGGGAGCCTATTTCCTGATTGCGGTAGATGCCTACTCCAAGTGGCCGGAAATCATTAAAACTGCAAGTATTACCTCATTCGCTACAATATCTATTTTGCGAGGAATATTTGCCAGATTTGGACCGCCAGTTACATTGGTCAGCGACAACGGTACCCAGTTCTCCAGCGAGGCCTTCAAGGAGTTCTGTGAGTGTAACGGCATCGACCATGTTCGCACACCGCCTTTTCATCCACAGTCCAACGGCCAGGCAGAGCGATTTGTGGATACCTTCAAGCGATCACTGAAGAAAATACGGGCGAGGAACGTGTCCCTTGAAGAGGCCCTGGACTTGTTTCTTCTCACGTATCGCTCAACACCAAATCCTGCTTTGGACCAGCGCACACCAGCCGAAGTGATGTTTGGAAGAACGACCAGGACAATTCATCATCTATTGCGCCCTCCTGCAGCATCGGAGTCTACAGCGAAGGATGACTTTCGTGAATACCAGCCTGGTGATTTAGTGTATGCCAAGGTGTATCGGGCAAACTCTTGGAATTGGATAGCAGGGAGGATTGCTCGCAGAATTGGCAACGTCATGTACGAGGTTGTGTCGCACGACCAGAGAAGACTTCGGCGTCATGTGAATCAGCTCCGCCGCCGTGTCGCTAGCTCATCAGAACGGAACGAGATGGATCAGCACCAATTTCCCCTTAGTTTACTTTTAGATGAGATGAGTTTGACGTCTCGTCAGCAGTCGCCGTCCGCTTCGCTGCCAACGGAGCCAGCCTCATCTTCAGCAGCACCGGCGCTGACAGGGGTTCAGCGAGCACCGGCATCATCGCCAGCATCATCCGTGCAACCGGAGGTACAACGAGCGGCTTCGTCTAGTGGCAGCAGCAACACCCAGCAGACACAGCTACCACGACGATCTTCTAGGACTAGAAGACTGCCTCGTAGGTTCAGCGCGTATCGGCTGAATTAAAAGGGGGAGGTGTTGAGTGTATACTCGACCAAGCAGCGGAGGCCCGGACCGTAACGCCGTTACTCGGTCCTGTCAACGGATGACAGCGATCGACGTGCCATGCGGTTCATCCTTCGTGTTCGGGCTTCGGGACCGATCGGCCTCTTTTCTTGATCCAGCCGCTGCCGAGACAGGACGCGTTAGACGAGCGAAGTTTTAGCGTGTGTGTGTGTGTGCGTGTGTAATAAGTGTAATAAGTGTAACGTAATAAATAAGTTTTAATTTGTTGTAAACCGCAATCGTCCGCGTACCGGCATCATTGTCTCCCCCGATATCACCAACATAAAAATAATGGTTTCAACGCATGCCTGACTTTTACTTATTAATTATTCCTATGGATGGTTTCCAATGTGTGCTGAGATGTGTTTTCAATTCACACTGTCATTATCTAATGTCGTCTAGTAGGCAAACAGAGATTTGCCGTGTTTCTCATGTTTTCAATTTAGTGTTTCGTGTTCCGTGTGCCGGCCTCGCATTCGCCCGTTACACACAGTGTTTGAAAGTGTATGCTCGACGTTAATTCGACGTCTTTCGGCGTTGAAAACACCACAGGCGGGCGGCCTGCCCCCCGGACAGAATTCGGGGGCATCCTGTTACCTCCGCTCGATCCAGTTACCGAATACACGAAAGAAAGCACGCGCGAGTGATTTGTGTTTGCTGTGCACATCCTGCCAGGCTTACCAACGCGCGTGTGCTGAGTCTCTCCAGCATCCAGGACCGCCTGAGATGCGTGCAAGTGGCCATCGCGTGATGGAGAGTGTTTCGTGCACGTGGATGTCTGCCGGTCTGGCGGGGAGGCAGTGTGCTGTACTTGTTGTTTCACACGCTCTTCTGCTAGACGATACTTCTGGATGCTGAATGCGCGGTACGTCCAGTGCATACGTTGGGTGAGTAGTTTCGCATTCCGCTAACGATGACGGTAATAACATCAACCAACGTGTTCCGGACACCAACGGATGTGCTTGATTATACTCACGGTGATGTTTTTTTTTGCTCCGTCGCAGGAACGCACAGGAACGGAACATCTAGCCGTCGTTTGACGATGTACGAAACAAGGATTTGGGCATCGGGTAAGAGCGCACATACCGTTCACTTTCGCAAATTCAGCCAAATACTGCCACACGTTCTTAACTACTGTCCGTTTGTTGCAGCTCCCGATCCCGCCACTCGTCCGGGAAGTGGTCCGGGAATCAATATAGTGCTGGAACGCTCTCCTGAAGACACCGGTGTTGAAACGCGGTTGAATTTTTGACCGACCCAACTGACAGACCGTTGGGAGCCCTATCAAGTTTCCAACATTGTCCCCCCAAGTGCGCCACGGTTAAATATGTTTGTTAGGCGATAATAAACACCTCAATGCAAAATTCGCTCTTCGTGATGACGCAACCTCTCTTTAGCGACTTTATAAACCCGATCTTCGTGATGACACACCTCTCTTTCGCGATTGTACAAACCGTGGCTTCACTTCCCATCTTCTGTCAGTTGCTTCGTGGGTGTGTGTTTGTTTGTTTGTTTGTTTGCAGTTTTTCACTTTCTCTATATTCTGTATTCGACTCTTGCCATGCGGTTTTCTACTAAGCTGATACATCTAAGACTGCTAATTTGTGCGCGGTTCTAACGTAAGTTCCACTGCTCGTTTGTACCGTGGCTTGCCTAACTTGACTGGTTCGAACCACTTGGTTCGTCGGGTAAGTGTGGGTAAGTATTCTGCTAACCATTTCTTCCAGAATAAATCTGCTGAATGCTGCGCCATTCGCCACGACGACCGGATTGTAGCAGGGCTATCACAGAAAACTGCCGGTGGTTTGCTTCCATCAGAGCTCCCAAGGAGGAGAGTGATTAGATGTTATAGGGTCAGCCAGTTCGTCGTTCAGGGGCACGTAGGTAAGTGGTCTCGAATTAAGGATGAGTTCGATCTCCGTGAACGTTGACAGCATTACTTCATCCGTAGGGCGCTTGGTGAACACGAACTGATTCAGTGCCTTCTTCACGGAACGTACCAAACGCTCCCAGCAGCCGCCAAGCTCGGTCATCAGAACGTCGTGATCAACCTCTTCCAAAGCTTCCTTCAACTCACGAGAGGCATGTTGCTCCCGAATAATGAGATCGGTTCCGTAGTCTCGCCGAGGAAGGATGATCGGGTTCCGTGAATTATTCCGTGGGAACGGACAAACATTAGCATACACAAACAAAAACCATCCAAAGTCAGCTCCAATCAAACAAGTCGTATCGCCGACCGCCGACTGTTCCCTGCTCAAGACGAACTTTTCACAGTGTAGCAACGGAGAAGAAAAGCCGATGCGATTTTTGCGGATGCGTGCGGGGAAGCGTGGAAAAACGACGGTACACATTGGTATGGTAAGAACTTCAAGAACAGTTTTCCTTTTCATCCACACCAATAAACCGGGCCCGGTCTGCCGGAGACTGGCGAAGAAGCTTGGATAAATAAACAACGGCACGGCACGGCACATACACACACACACACACACACACACACACACACACACACACACACACACACACACACACACACACACACACACACACACACACACACACACACACACACACACACACACACACACACACACATGTACTTTTTTCTATTTCACATGTATTTTTTCCTATTTGTTTCGATTTTTTTTAACATGTAAATGTCGATGGATTCGCCACATTCCCTGGTGTGGGGTAGGGCAAACAATACGAGCTCGCTTCAACTTTTGCTGTCTTGGCGAAGCATGAGAATTTTAATGGCCCTCTCCAAGAAAAACCTTTCAAACAAATGGTGGTAAACTGACCTCGATAGCGCTAGACGGGTGATCGATTCAACGATCGAAACCCCAAAAAACCAACACCTTCCCCCCCCCCGCCCCCCCCCCCCCTTCCGAAACGATCGATAAATTTCGATCGATTTTCCACACCAACGCTGAGAGACGTTTTCCGAAACATAATTCAAATAAATAATATCGCTGTGTCTGGCTAGTGGATCGAAACTCTACGGCCAGAGTCAAAGCAATGGGAAAGCGAACAGGCAGTAAGGTAAGAGATTATCGACCAGCACCTTTCACTGGTCTCCTTTGCCTTCCGTACTCCTCCCTTGGGGGAGTACTCCCCAAATCACTCATCGCCACTGGCTTATGTTTTGTGGACATGGAGAGCGAGAAAAAAGCCAGCAGCAGCAATAGCGAGAGGAGAAAAGAAAGAGCGAAAGAATTTTAAGCGAGATTTTGATTATTACTATGCTGCCTGCCCGAGCTATTCTTCTGCTCGGGAGATGGAGTGTATCACGGAACCGGATTTATGCGGATGCAGACCAATAGAGCAGGTGAAGGCGAACGTTGAAGGGAACCGAATCACGAAACAGCCTCCCATTTGCAAAGGCCCCAACGGAAACCGCCCCGCGGGGAAGGAGGAGATCCATTAGACTGTGACGGCAGCGGAAGGTGAAATTGATTCTTGAAAAACTCGAACGGAAACCGAATTTCTTTCCTTCCTCGTATTTTTCACCATCCAATCTGGGGCCGGGTGAACAGGAAAGGGACGCATTTGGAGGGAGTGAGGACAACCGGAGAGAAGTTTGCGATTGCGATCCGCTTATTTTTAGCCCACCACTAAGAAGGTTCTCCCGCAACGACGACTGCCTGACCCGTCTGGCCCGTGCCTTGCCGTGTGTGTTCCTGTTGCCTACCGTGTACGCGAATTTATTACAGCGCCCCGTAACCGTAAGGCCCTGGCGTCTTTTAGCAGGCGTCGTCGTTCTTTTTTTTTTTTCCTGATGAGATTCTTCGGGATAAGTTGAAGGGAAGGGAAAGGATTTGCTAAGGTAGGGTCTGCTATTAGTTTCGGAAGGGACAGTTAGGTGAAATTTGGTGAAAGTTTCAGCGCGATTGTGGACTAAATAAATATGGTAAAAATACATTTTGTACTGTCTGGTGATGGTGTTACAATACGTTCCATTGAGAGTAAAGTTTTGTGGATGAAAAAAAAACTGGGAAGCTTTCTTTGTAGACAACAATTAATATTTCAAAAAGTCCTGATCATGTGAGTATCACAAAAGACAGTAAATGTCGTGGAACACTGTTTTCTTCCTGCAGTAAATATTGTTACTCGTAAGAGTTCGACTATTTTTTTCAAATAGCCAGAGGAAAATTTCTAGAACTAGTTTTTCCATCTTCATAAACTACATTATCATGTTCATCCACCTTATTCACTTGATATATTGAACCTCATGAGCAAGAGTAGCAAGTTCATGCCAATAATTCATTCATTCACCGGTCGAGAACGATGAGCGGTTCTGTAATTTGGTGGTGATGGACGATCTTTCGAAGTTCTTCCGACGTATCTTTCTCGGGGTCGACGCGTGCAGGCCACGCATTTTCCGGTTCCCAGAGAAACGGCGGTTCCCTAAACGATCGTCCTTGTGCCGATAGGCCCTGCGTCTTAGCCCATTTCGTCCCATCGTCAGCCACGTTCATCTTCGTTGGTATCCAGCGCCATTGACTAGGATCAGTGCTTTCAAGCAGCTCACCTACGCGAAACGCCACGAACTGATTATATCGTCTGTGGTCCGAATGTAGCCAGCTGAGCACATTTTGGAAAGCTTTTGGAAACTTTCGTTTTGTTTTTGTTTTTTTTTTATGTGGAGTTTCTGTTTTCCAGTCGCTTAAGCATAATATGTGGCCGACCTTTTACCCGACGTTTAATGCGTGCGCGCCTTTTCGCCTCGAGGACGCGTTTATTTAGACTAACGACGACGGTTTCGGACGTTAAGTGTCATCGTTTTTTTTTAAACTATGTCGTCGCCTATGAACATGCACATTGTAATATTATTGTACCGGCACCAGTGATGGCACCGACGTACGCGTTGTACAAACAACCAGACCACGCCCATTGCCACTCCTTTTGCCACCGCCGCCGTCGTTTTTAGTCCCCCGTGGGGGTAGTTGCGAAAAAATCACCAATTTTCAACACTGCCGCATAGACGCACGCCCATACAAAGCTGGCCGCGTTGAGCGGGCCCTTCTCAGGCGGCGAGCAGTACTGGCAGCTGTGCGCGCTGTACAAGCCATCATTCCCACTGGCGCACCTTTTCCCAGCATCGCGAATCACCGGCGTCGTTGTTAGTTTCGTCTCACAGTAGTGCGCCAAACACGCGCGTACCCAGCACTGCATTATAAACGCACCGCATTCATACTGGCCCGGCAACGCGGTCGCTTCTCGCACAATGTCTGAATATCGAACGGTGCAAGGTAATGAATTGTGTGGGTGTAAATAAACAAATGATGTGTGTGTGTGGGTGATGTGTAAGTTGTGTTCGTTGCGCAGTGCTGTCTGTCCGGCACTGCGTATTGCCCAGGTGCCCATATACTACTACGGGTAAAACCCAGTCAAGGAACCCGCTTCTGGGTTGGGGGTGGTTGGTGAAGTTTGTGAAGCAATTTTATTCGATCCTTCGATACAATCGCAAAACTGTGTACAATTATCAGACCAAACCATGTGTGTTGTGTTGTTCACGGGCAAAGCTGGTCCCTGGAATGCGGAATGGGAATGCGAATGGGAGGAAACCAAAGCTAGCTTTAGATAGAAATAAAACTACATTTCTATGTAATTGAAACAGTGGCCGTGCAGTGGCTATTTATTGATTATTTTAAATGCGTAATGGTCTATCGTAATGGTAAAGTAATCCTCCGTAATGGCCACCTCGTTCTCGTTCTCGTTGGTCGTTGGCTATTTATGTGCCGAGCGCATGCGTCGTACCGTGGTCCAAAATCTAGCCGGATCTAGCACATTGAGCGGGTGCTGCGCTCGTTGGTATACCGGCGCGCTCTTCGCTCCTAGCATTTCGTCATAGTCCAACAGCAAATGTGGAGCCAGCACCAAAAACAGCTGTTCAGCCCACCCTGGCAGGCGACAGCTGGCAAAGGCTAGCTGCCAACATGGTAGCCCAAGATGCTCGATGCTCATGCGTAAGTAGGTCGTAAAGGAGTCCGCCAACAGTGTCCACTTCCACGATCCCACTTCCAACAAATAAATTTCCGGACGGGTTGTAACATTTGTCTTGTACACCAGTAAAACAAAACCCCTGTCACCTATGCGGTCGAGCTCGAACACAGTTCCCGGTCCTTTCAGTTCGAGGTTCTGGATTTGCGTCAATTTAGGTATGTAGAGGTGGCCTACACGTAATTTTGCGCGCTTCGAATAATTGTAAGTCCAGCTCGTGTGCATCCCATCGGTCGACAGGTAAAAACGCTTCATGTCGTCCGGCATAAAAACGAAATTCTTGTACTCCCAAGCCCTTAAATCTGCCACTGTGCATGGTCCGTTGTCATCCAATGTCACGTTGCTCACTCGCGGCAGTTCGTTCAGTTTGTTCTTCAGTTCACACGTCAGTTGTTCCAGGTGCAACGACGTATCATTACGACGGTTTCCGATCTTACGGCTGGCCATTTTCGATGAAATATGGTGCTGAGATGAGACACAGTGGAAAAAGCGTCTGTTGCACACTTCAGCTTGCTAAATAATGGTTTCAACGCATGCCTGACTTTTACTTATTAATTATTCCTATGGATGGTTTCCAATGTGTGCTGAGATGTGTTTTCAATTCACACTGTCATTATCTAATGTCGTCTAGTAGGCAAACAGAGATTTGCCGTGTTTCTCATGTTTTCAATTTAGTGTTTCGTGTTCCGTGTGCCGGCCTCGCATTCGCCCGTTACACACAGTGTTTGAAAGTGTATGCTCGACGTTAATTCGACGTCTTTCGGCGTTGAAAACACCACAGGCGGGCGGCCTGCCCCCCGGACAGAATTCGGGGGCATCCTGTTACCTCCGCTCGATCCAGTTACCGAATACACGAAAGAAAGCACGCGCGAGTGATTTGTGTTTGCTGTGCACATCCTGCCAGGCTTACCAACGCGCGTGTGCTGAGTCTCTCCAGCATCCAGGACCGCCTGAGATGCGTGCAAGTGGCCATCGCGTGATGGAGAGTGTTTCGTGCACGTGGATGTCTGCCGGTCTGGCGGGGAGGCAGTGTGCTGTACTTGTTGTTTCACACGCTCTTCTGCTAGACGATACTTCTGGATGCTGAATGCGCGGTACGTCCAGTGCATACGTTGGGTGAGTAGTTTCGCATTCCGCTAACGATGACGGTAATAACATCAACCAACGTGTTCCGGACACCAACGGATGTGCTTGATTATACTCACGGTGATGTTTTTTTTTGCTCCGTCGCAGGAACGCACAGGAACGGAACATCTAGCCGTCGTTTGACGATGTACGAAACAAGGATTTGGGCATCGGGTAAGAGCGCACATACCGTTCACTTTCGCAAATTCAGCCAAATACTGCCACACGTTCTTAACTACTGTCCGTTTGTTGCAGCTCCCGATCCCGCCACTCGTCCGGGAAGTGGTCCGGGAATCAATATAGTGCTGGAACGCTCTCCTGAAGACACCGGTGTTGAAACGCGGTTGAATTTTTGACCGACCCAACTGACAGACCGTTGGGAGCCCTATCAAGTTTCCAACATTGTCCCCCCAAGTGCGCCACGGTTAAATATGTTTGTTAGGCGATAATAAACACCTCAATGCTAAATTCGCTCTTTGTGATGACGCAACCTCTCTTTGGCGACTTTATAAACCCGATCTTCGTGATGACACACCTCTCTTTCGCGATTGTACAAACCGTGGCTTCACTTCCCATCTTCTGTCAGTTGCTTCGTGGGTGTGTGTTTGTTTGTTTGTTTGTTTGTTTGCTGTTTTTCACTTTCGCTATATTCTGTATTCGACTCTTGCCATGCGGTTTTCTACTAAGCTGATACATCTAAGACTGGTAATTTGTGCGCGGGTCTAACGTAAGTTCCACTGCTCGTTTGTTCCGTGGCTTGCCTAACTTGACCGTCCTTTCCAGGTATTATTGAGACAATTCGTCCTTTCGGCCAACAATTTCTTAGAAGATTGATATCCGCTATCACAACTAGATCACCAACTTCGATCGGTCGCACTGGTTCGAACCACTTGGTTCGTCGGGTAAGTGCGGGTAAGTATTCTGCTAATCATTTCTTCCAGAATAAATCTGCTGAATGCTGCGCCATTCGCCACGACGACCGGATTGTAGCAGGGCTATCACAGAAAACTGCCGGTGGTTTGCTTCCATCAGAGCTCCCAAGGAGCAGGTGATTAGGTGTTATAGGGTCAGCCAGTTCGTCGTTCAGGGGCACGTAGGTAAGTGGTCTCGAATTAAGGATGAGTTCGATCTCCGTGAACGTTGACAGCATTACTTCATCCGTAGGGCGCTTGGGGAACACGAACTGATGCAGTACCTTCTTCACGTTCCACGTCTAGCGATGAATCTGCGAAACGCCAGTATGCATGACGCTGTGGTGAGGGACGCCGCTATCTCGAGATGTACAGCTCTCGACGTGAGGCAGGCAAATATAACCCCCCACCGCTTCTCTACTCTGCGACCGACAGCTACTAAAAACGGGCCGAAGTAGTCGATCCCTGTGAAGGAAAAGGCACGTTAATAAAATGCGGTTCTTTGTTGTGGTAAATTACCCATTAGCGGTGGCTCCGGTCGCGCGTTGTTCACTTTGCACCACTGACAATCTCTCCTAACGCGTCGATATTCCCCCAGCAGTTTAGGGATGTGGTACCGCATCCTTAATTCGCTCAAAACCGTGTTGTGGTTGCCGTGTTTGTACCTTTCGTGTTGCTCCCGAATAATGAGATCGGTTCCGTAGTCTCGCCGAGGAAGGATGATCGGGTTCCGTGAGGAATCGTTGATGCCTACGCATTCCGTCAAAGACGTTTCCCCCACTCTCAGGATCCCGTGGTCGTCCAGAATAGGCGAGAGCTTATAGATGCTGCTTTTCTTCTCGACCCCCCTTTTCCACGGATGCTTTTGCGGGGTCTGTTTGCGCAAGCTGACGATTTCGCTGCTGTAGGTCCTTCGTTGTATGCCCCGGATTATCACCCGTTCGGCTTCCGCTAGCTCATCTTGGGTCAGTGGCCCAATCACTGTGGCCTTCTGCGTGACGCGACGACGGATATTCTGCGCGAAGCGAATCACAAACGCCACGGTACGAAGCACCCGTTTCCACTTCGAGAACCGGTCGAGAACGATGAGCGGTTCTGTAATTTGGTGGTGATGGACGATCTTTCGAAGTTCTTCCGACGTATCTTTCTCGGGGTCGACGCGAGCAGGCCACGCATTTTCCGGTTCCCAGAGAAACGGCGGTCCCCTAAACCATCGCCCTTGTGCCGATAGGCCCTACGTCTTAGCCCATTTCGTCCCATCGTCAGCCACGTTCATCTTCGTTGGTATCCAGCGCCATTGACTAGGATCAGTGCTTTCGAGCAGCTTACCTACGCGAAACGCCACGAACTGATTATATCGTCTGTGGTCCGAATGTAGCCAGCTGAGCACATTTTGGAAAGCTTTTGGAAACTTTCGTTTCGTTTTTTTTTATGTGGAGTTTCTGTTTTCCAGTCGCTTAAGCATAATGTGTGGCCGACCTTTTACCCGACGTTTAATGCGTGCGCGCCTTTTCGCCTCGAGGACGCGTTTATTTAGACCAACCACGACGGTTTCAGACGTTAAGTGTCATCGTTTTTTTTTTAAACTATGTCGTCGCCTATGAACATGCACATTGTAATATTATTGTACCGGCACCAGTGATGGCACCGACGTACGCGTTGTACAAACAACCAGATCACTCCCATTGGCACTCCTTTTGCCACCGCCGCCGTCGGTTTTAGTCCCCCGTGGGGGTAGTTGTGAAAAAATCACCAATTTTCAACACTGCCGCATAGACGCACGCCCATACAAAGCTGGCCGCGTTGATCGGGCCCTTCTCAGGCGGCGAGCAGTACTGGCAGCTGTGCGCGCTGTACAAGCCATCATTCCCACTGGCGCTCCTTTTCCCAGCATCGCGAATCACCGGCGTCGTTGTTAGTTTCGCCTCACAGTAGTGCGCCAAACACGCGCGTACCCAGCACTGCACTATAAACGCACCGCATTCATACTGGCCCGGCAACGCGGTCGCTTCTCGCACAATGTCTGAATATCGAACGGTGCAAGGTAATGATTTGTGTGGGTGTAAATAAACAAATGATGTGTGTGTGTGTGTGTGTGTGTGTGTGTGTGTGTGTGTGTGTGTGTGCGTGATGTGTAAGTTGTGTTCGTTGCGCAGTGCTGTCTGTCCGGCACTGTGTATTGCCCAGGTGCCCATATACTGCTACGGGTTAACACAGTCAAGGAACCCGCTTCTGGATGGTGGTTGGTGAAGTGTGTGAAGCAATTTTATTCGATCCTTCGATACAATCGCAAAACTGTGTACAATTATCAGACCAAACCATGTGTGTTGTGTTGTTTACGGGCAAAGCTGGTCCCTGGAATGCGGAATGGGAATGCGAATGGGAGGAAACCAAAGCTAGCTTTAGATAGAAATAAAACTACATTTCTATGTAATTGAAACAGTGGCCGTGCAGTGGCTATTTATTGATTATTTTAAATGCGTAATGGTCTATCGTAATGGTAAAGTAATCCTCCGTAATGGCCACCTCGTTCTCGTTCTCGTTGGTCGTTGGCTATTTATGTGCCGAGCGCATGCGTCGTACCGTGGTCCAAAATCTAGCCGGATCTAGCACATTGAGCGGGTGCTGCGCTCGTTGGTATACCGGCGCGCTCTTCGCTCCTAGCATTTCGTCATAGTCCAACAGCAAATGTGGAGCCAGCACCAAAAACAGCTGTTCAGCCCACCCTGGCAGGCGACAGCTGGCAAAGGCTAACTGCCAACATGGTAGCCCGAGATGCTCGATGCTCATGCGTAAGTAGGTCGTAAAGGAGTCCGCCAACAGTGTCCACTTCCACGATCCCACTTCCAACAAATAAATTTCCGGACGGGTTGTAACGTTTGTCTTGTACACGAGTAAAACGAAACCCCTGTCACCTATGCGGTCGAGCTCGAACACAGTTCCCGGTCCTTTCAGTTCGAGGTTCTGGATGTGTGTCAATTTAGGTATGTAGAGGTGGCCTACACGTAATTTTGCGCGCTTCGAATAATTGTAAGTCCAGCTCGTGTGCATCCCATCGGTCGACAGGTAAAAACGCTTCATGTCGTCCGGCATAAAAACGAAATTCTTGTACTCCCAAGCCCTTAAATCTGCCACTGTGCATGGTCCGTTGTCATCCAATGTCACGTTGCTCACTCGCGGCAGTTCGTTCAGTTTGTTCTTCAGTTCACACGTCAGTTGTTCCAGGTGCAACGACGTATCATTACGACGGTTTCCGATCTTACGGCTGGCCATTTTCGATGAAATATGGTGCTGAGATGAGACACAGTGGAAAAAGCGTCTGTTGCACACTTCAGCTTGCTAAATAATGGTTTCAACGCATGCCTGACTTTTACTTATTAATTATTCCTATGGATGGTTTCCAATGTGTGCTGAGATGTGTTTTCAATTCACACTGTCATTATCTAATGTCGTCTAGTAGGCAAACAGAGATTTGCCGTGTTTCTCATGTTTTCAATTTAGTGTTTCGTGTTCCGTGTGCCGGCCTCGCATTCGCCCGTTACACACAGTGTTTGAAAGTGTATGCTCGACGTTAATTCGACGTCTTTCGGCGTTGAAAACACCACAGGCGGGCGGCCTGCCCCCCGGACAGAATTCGGGGGCAGCCTGTTACCTCCGCTCGATCCAGTTACCGAATACACGAAAGAAAGCTCGCGCGAGTGATTTGTGTTTGCTGTGCACATCCTGCCAGGCTTACCAACGCGCGTGTGCTGAGTCTCTCCAGCATCCAGGACTGCCTGAGATGCGTGCAAGTGGCCATCGCGAGAGTGTGGAGAGTGTTTCGTGCGCGTGGATGTCTGCCGGTCTGGCGGGGAGGCAGTGTGCTGTACTTGTTGTTTCACACGCTCTTCTGCTAGACGATACTTCTGGATGGTGAATGCGCGGTACGTCCAGTGCATACGTTGGGTGAGTAGTTTCGCATTCCGCTAACGATGACGGTAATAACATCAACCAACGTGTTCCGGACACCAACGGATGTGCTTGATTATACTCACGGTGATGTTTTTTTTTGCTCCGTCGCAGAAACGCACAGGAACGGAACATCTAGCCGTCGTTTGACGATGTACGAAACAAGGATTTGGGCATCGGGTAAGAGCGCACATACCGTTCACTTTCGCAAATTCAGCCAAATACTGCCACACGTTCTTAACTACTGTCCGTTTGTTGCAGCTCCCGATCCCGCCACTCGTCCGGGAAGTGGTCCGGGAATCAATATAGTGCTGGAACGCTCTCCTCAAGACATCGGGAAAGGCCGTCATCGCTGCAATGAAGGCCACGTTCGGGATGTTGTTGCCGTCACCAGGGGCACGCTGTGGGTTGAGCGATTGCGCAATGCTCAAAAGCAGCTCCCCTGCGCTTAGTGGATTCCGCTCCGTGTCCGTGGATGGATGTCTAACGACCCCATAATCTCGACGAACACTTCCTTGTTGAAACTTGTTCGCTTCTCGCACAAGCCTGGCTATCGGCTGATGAACTGTCGCTTTGTGGATTACTTTTACATGTGAAGTTTACTAACAGATAAAAAGATCCTTATAGGCTAACAATATTAATTGTATTGGTGAAGTGTGTTAGTGAGATCCTACGTGGGAGGCTGTACCTGTTTAGGTCCGCGTCGCGTTTGTCCTAACAGAACAGCGTTTGCCTTCGGAGCTTCGATTTATTTGGACATCCTAGGTACATAAAAAGGTGTTGCCTATCCTGGCCCGGTTGCGTTTATTGTACACCTCTGCTAACTCCCTAGCTGAATGTTTATCGGACGCGTGGGTGTGACATAATATTTTAGGAAGCCAAGGGCCATAAATTGCTCAAACGCCTTCTGAACGGGATCGTTTAGACTAAAGCTTGAGTTTGCTCGATGAGCTTACAATTGTTAGAATTAATAGGAAGACACCAGCGTGTGTCGCTTGCGGCTTACTCTCTACGACTGCGCGATCCCGCCGCGTCAGTCTCGCTTGTATTGATGGTGTCATAGCTGCCCAAGGTCGATACATTACATTTAACAACAATCACAGAAGCAAACAGCTACACACGATGCGTTCGCCATTTTTTACGCTCTCGACTCCCCCCTCCCCCTTTCCGAAAGAGACATTTTCAGCAACGGTAGAGCATTCGCTAGACTGTGTCGTTCTAATTCCTGTACCGGTCTCGCTCTCGCAATCATTCGATCGGTCGATGAGCATTCTCAGGAGAGCATACGCTCTCGCGTACGGCACCGCAGTGAGAATGTGTCAGTGTATCAACCGTATGTACTTTGGCGCTTTTGTCACTACCTTTCCTTCACCTCGCACAAGTGGTCCGGTGGCCGACGCTACAGCGGCGCCGGTCTTCACATGGCAGGGCCGCCCCGGGATTCGAATCCCATCACTACTCTTACTGAAGCTTTTTGAAACTTTCGTTTTGTTTTTTTTTCTTTTTTTTTATGTGGAGTTTCTGTTTTCCAGCCGCTTAAGCATAATGTGTGGCCGACCTTTTACCCGACGTTTAATGCGTGCGCGCCTTTTCGCCTCGAGGACGCGTTTATTTAGACCAACCACGACGGTTTCAGACGTTAAGTGTCATCGTTTTTTTTTTAAACTATGTCGTCGCCTATGAACATGCACATTGTAATATTATTGTACCGGCACCAGTGATGGCACCGACGTACGCGTTGTACAAACAACCAGATCACTCCCATTGGCACTCCTTTTGCCACCGCCGCCGTCGGTTTTAGTCCCCCGTGGGGGTAGTTGTGAAAAAATCACCAATTTTCAACACTGCCGCATAGACGCACGCCCATACAAAGCTGGCCGCGTTGATCGGGCCCTTCTCAGGCGGCGAGCAGTACTGGCAGCTGTGCGCGCTGTACAAGCCATCATTCCCACTGGCGCTCCTTTTCCCAGCATCGCGAATCACCGGCGTCGTTGTTAGTTTCGCCTCACAGTAGTGCGCCAAACACGCGCGTACCCAGCACTGCACTATAAACGCACCGCATTCATACTGGCCCGGCAACGCGGTCGCTTCTCGCACAATGTCTGAATATCGAACGGTGCAAGGTAATGATTTGTGTGGGTGTAAATAAACAAATGATGTGTGTGTGTGTGTGTGTGTGTGTGTGTGTGTGTGTGTGTGTGTGTGTGCGTGATGTGTAAGTTGTGTTCGTTGCGCAGTGCTGTCTGTCCGGCACTGTGTATTGCCCAGGTGCCCATATACTGCTACGGGTTAACACAGTCAAGGAACCCGCTTCTGGATGGTGGTTGGTGAAGTGTGTGAAGCAATTTTATTCGATCCTTCGATACAATCGCAAAACTGTGTACAATTATCAGACCAAACCATGTGTGTTGTGTTGTTTACGGGCAAAGCTGGTCCCTGGAATGCGGAATGGGAATGCGAATGGGAGGAAACCAAAGCTAGCTTTAGATATAAATAAAACTACATTTCTATGTAATTGAAACAGTGGCCGTGCAGTGGCTATTTATTGATTATTTTAAATGCGTAATGGTCTATCGTAATGGTAAAGTAAAGTAATCCTCCGTAATGGCCACCTCGTTCTCGTTCTCGTTGGTCGTTGCTATTTATGTGCCGAGCGCATGCGTCGTACCGTGGTCCAAAATCTAGCCGGATCTAGCACATTGAGCGGGTGCTGCGCTCGTGGTATACCGGCGCGCTCTTCGCTGCTAGCATTTCGTCATAGTCCAACAGCAAATGTGGAGCCAGCACCAAAAACAGCTGTTCAGCCCACCTGGCAGGCGACAGCTGGCAAAGGCTAGCTGCAACATGGTAGCCCAAGATGCTCGATGCTCATGCGTAAGTAGGTCGTAAAGGAGTCCGCCAACAGTGTCCACTTCCACGATCCCACTTCCAACAAATAAATTTCCGGACGGGTTAGTTTCGCATTCCGCTAACGATGACGGTAATAACATCA